>NC_056618.1:13979463-13997475 GCF_018340385.1 Cyprinus carpio
TTTAAATGCTATGTTGAAAACCAAAATTGAAATTAGGAACTGTAGACCACAAAATGCTGCCCGAAAAAGTATAAAATATTGACTTCTTTTCAAATTTTTGTTAATGATTTTTCGCACTTTTAAAGAACATTTAAAAAATGCACAAATTAATATAGAAACATTTCTATTTTAACAAGTTTTCTTTGGCCAAATTTAGTGATGCTGTCTCCTGCACATTCAGTTGAGAACTAGAGCCGTCTTTGGAACAATTTCAAGACTTGATACAAATATTATTTAAAAAAATAGACATTGCAGAATCCGGGAAATCTATCATGAAATTATATATTGGGTTATAAGGGTTTTGTCACAACTTTGTGTGCTATATCGGTACGTTATTGGAGAGGACCCATGCATGGGCGCTCAATTCACATACAGTAGGCTAAACATACCTTCTACATCTTGACATATATTTTGCTCTGTTCACTGATAGTGGCATCCGCATATGCCGCGTTTAGGCTACAGGGCTCTAGACTCATCTTGCCCACTGGTTGCTGTTTTTTGACTTTCTCAGTTGATCACAGGAGCACATCATTTGGTCATTTTTTTTTGGCTTCAACATTGCATTAATCAATGCATGCTGATGCATACACCTGTCTTCTTACGATGCACTTATGGCTTTACGATTACTCCAGAGCACTCGTAGATCTACGATGATTTTCAAGTGCTGCTTAAGTTACGATGCTTTTAGGAAACAGACCTTAATATTAAGATCAGTTGTGTACGATCGTTTTTTACGAACTTCTTAGGTTTACCGAAGCTTTTGGGAAATGCAGCCCTGTCTTTTTCATCAATATTATTTGTGTTTTAAATTTTGTGAATGGGAATTCCTCTTTTGTTGTGTTATAAGCCGGACTTTGGACACTTTTCACTTCGAATTTGTGTTCTTGGTGTCACGTTTTACAAGAAAAGATAAGTGCCTGTTTTGCTTCTATACACTTTTCAATTTTTAAGACTAAAACAAAAGTTTGATTCATTGTTATACTTAAAAAGGCACAACAACAACAAACAATGACAAACTAGATAACGTTTATTAACAAAACTAATAAGATGAGGCATGACTCCACATGCTGTTATATATATGTACACAAACTAATAAATTACAGAATGTTTAGCAAACAGTGAGGAATCAAATAAATAAATAAAAGAAAATAAAGAAAGCCTCCATGGCATAACGTGAGGTAAACAGCAGATGAAGATGATGAGCTTTTTGAAAACAAAAAGAAAAGTGAAACTAAAGTGGCTGTCGGTGACAGGACTTGCAAGGATTTTTTTTTTTTCACAAGAATACATGTTCACCTTCTCTGGTTTATGAAGTGGTCTTTTATTTTATTTTAGTGTGAAATACAAATCCGCCATATTCCATTATTTCCTCAATATTTGCATAGTTTTTGCAGAGCACTGCGCACACCTTCGCGCTCATGCTGACAAGGCAAATATAAAATAGGTTTTGAAAGCACCTCTCTTTACAAGATCAGTGATATCTGACTCCTGTTACAGTGTGAAGCAGATGCTTTGGATCAGGGCAGACCATGCACTCACACAAAAGCGACCACGTCAAATCTGAACTCGCACATTCTTACAAAATTGTGAAAAAATGCGACCATTTTGGTTGCAGTCTACATGCAGATGTTTGCAGTGTGCAGCTGTCACTGGTCCAACAGCACAATATGAAAAAAACTAAATTTACTGAAATTCTGAATTAATTGGCCAAGAAAGCGTGGCTCTGCGCTCCCTATAATAATTATAAAGCTGTCATTAATTTCAGTTTATCTCGATCTCACAAAAATCAGTTATAATCAATGAGGCTTTACCGGGGTTTTTTCATTTTTCGTGTTTCTTTTTTTAATAAAAAAACGAATTATACGAAGGTACACGGTCCGTGTATCTCTTTTTCGTTTTTTTAATTTTTTGCAAAAAACGAAAAACAGAATTCGGCTTAATTTTTAGTTTTTCGTTCAGGGTTAGAAAAAATGAAATAAAACAGCTTGAATATTCGATTTCTACACGTGGGCTGGGAATTAAAACTCCCCTTTCTGCTGATTGGTCAGCCAAAAAAAAGATCAAACCATGCTGTCGTCAGTCCTTCTGCAGTTCCGCGCGGCAGAATACTAGTCCTCTGCTGCAGCAGCAGTTGTACAGATTCTTAAACTTTTTTATTGCAACTACATTTAATCTTTTTCTCATCAAACAACCAGACAAATGAATGGCTCGACACGTAGCCGAGCCTTAAGTAGGCCTACTACTTATGGGGTCGCTATCCGTTTGTTAAGTGCTGAAATGTCACCTTAGAATGGTTCGTAACTGTAGTACACGCTCTAATTATAATTATTAATTTTTAATTCTAATTTTATTTTTATTTTATTTCGAACAGGTTGAATATATGTAAAACAAAGGGGAAAAAAATTGTATTTGTTGATTTGTTTTTGTTATGTTTTTTGTTTTTGTTTATTACTCATTTGTATATTTGTTATGTGTTTTTTCCTTTTGTATTTTTAATAGTTCGAAATAGAAATGAATAAATGAATGAATGATTTTTTTATTATATTATATTATATTATATTGCATTATACGTATAATATTGTACTTTACATATAATAATATATAATAATTATTATATTATATATAGGCCTATATTTATTATATATATATATATATATATATAACGTATCAGCAAGTCATTGACAGATTATCTTAACTTAATATAAAGTTAATATAAAGTTAAAGGTGTAATCTGCCGATTGTTCTGCAGGTGACCGCATAAATCTGTTTTCTTACGATGCACTTAGGGCTTTACGATTACTCCAGAGCGCTCGTACACTGAAAAAAATTAATCATTGAATTTACTTAATTTTTTTATGGTAAGTGGTTGCAATCAATTTATTTTAGCTATATTTAAATAATCTAATTTAGTTGATTAACTTTCAGCTAAATTTGTTTAATTAAATGTAGCTAAAATAAATTGATTGCAACCACTTACCATAAAAAAAATTAAGTAAATTCAATGATTCATTTTTTTCAGTGTAGATCTACGATGATTTTCAAGTGCTACTTAAGTTACGATGCTTTTGGGAAACAGACCGTAATATTAAGATCAATCGTACTATCGTTTTTGATGCTTTTGGGAAACAGACCGTAATATTAAGATCTTCTGTGGCAGAGCCTAGGGCTTTCTTCTGTGAAGATATAAATTCTATGCTTTTGCATCAGCTGGGCATGCCAGGGCAGGCTATATCCTACCCTGGTCCCCCAGTAAGTTTGTTTGTTTTATTAAGTAATTAATTATTATTATTATAAATATTATTAATTATTTCAAAATAAATATTTGAAACACTAATACAAAAAGGAAAGAATAATGCTTTGACTTGGGTATATTCAGAGCTGGGTATTACTTACAAATTGTAATCTAGAGTTTAATGAAAGGCTGAAAAGTAATTAAATCATAAAAATGTAAAATTAAAATAAATCATACACTTACTAAAAAAGATGAAAATATTTTATGTTTACCTTCATTTGTTTGTATGCCAAATGACCATTCACATCTATGTCAGAGGGTACTTAAAGGATCACTGATTATGATTTCACTTTTTTTAACTTTAGTGTGTAATGTTGCTGTTTGAGCATAAAAAAACATCTGCAAAGTTACGATGCTCAAAGTTTTAACGCAAGGGAGATATTGTCTTTTACAGAATTGCTGATTGACCACCCCTTTAAAGTAAATATGTTAGGTGAAAGAGGTTCAGAGGACAAAGAGTTTGAGAATGTCTGCAAATAAGAAATAATGAAATTTGTGCATTTTAATGAGTTTGAAAGACAAAAGCCTTTCAATAATACATAATAATACATGGTTAACCTACTGAGTGATAATTTAAATAAAAAATAATGCGTTCATCAGTAGTTGATGCAATGTTGAAAACACTTCTTAAACCTGAAATTATTTTTGTAAACCCATTGGTCAAATGCTGGTATAGCCACCGGATTAATGACTGATAACTGTGTGAATGTCCACAAACTGGAAGACTTTCTGAGTGAATATAAGCGGTAGACTATTTTAGAAAGGAACATAAAATAAAAAAAAAAAAAAAAAAAAAGAGGAATTTATTTATATGAATCATTTATTTCTATTGTGAGAATAATAGGTAATCTATAAAAAAGTAACTGTAGTCTGATTTAGTCTGACACTTGTGCACTCGCACACAGGAATGTAACACAAGATTTACATAAATGTAATTAATTGCCATTTGGTTTGTTTTCTCACCAAACCTTACTGATTATACCTTCAGGAACGTTTGGAATATAGCATACGCCACGAGATGCATATTATTTTATGACAGATTTTGCATCCGCTTAAAGAATGAAAAGTGAAAGTCACCGTTTCTCTGCCATTAAATGGGTAAGTGCGAGCAGGACATTTTTTGTGTGTGTGTTTCCGGAAAAAAGAAGGTAGACCTAATAAGCCTTTAGAACAACATCTGACTAGTTACCCTGTTTTAAATAAAACAGAAAAACGCGCGACTACTGTCAAGCACAGACCAGTATTGAAGTGCACAGGAAATATGCAGCAATCTAAACAGTTTTATTTAATTAATATTGAGAATTAGTTGATGTTCACGACTGGATTTGTTCCTCAAGAGGGGGAAATAATTTAATAAGTTGTCATTTATAGTCATATGGTAAAATGCATATTTTTATTTGTGTACATTCAAAATGACTACAAAATGTCGTCCCGTTGAAAAATAAAGAAAACAACAGAATGCACTGCTTTAGCGCCAAAACATGAACCAATACACAGCTAGTAGGCTGCTTGATGCGCCCTATTTTTAAAAGTCTACATTAAGGTTATTTGATGTTAAATGCATTATTAGAATAAATTTTTTATTCTAATAAAAAGTCATTTTAGAATAAATCACAGTATATATCATGATAAAAAGTGACTTTACAGTTTGGAAAATATGGTAGAGCTATGAAATCCCCCCCAGCAGCAGCAGAGGACTAGTATTCTGCCGCGAGGAAACTGCAGAAGAACTGATGACAGTTTGATCTTTTTTTTTTTCTTTTTTTTTTTGTCTGACCAATCAGCAGAAAGGGGCGGTTAAGTCCCGCCCACGTGTAGAAATCGAATATTCAAGCTGTTTATTCATTTTTCTACACCTGAAAGAAAAACTACAAATTAAGCCAAATTCTTGTTTTTCGTTTTTTGCAAAAAATTTAAAAACGAAAAAGGAGCCGTTTCTCATTTTTCTACTTTCAATATTAAACAAAAAATCCAATGACCAAAAGATACACGGACCGTAACCACACTAAGTTCATCTGCCTTGTTTTTTAATTTAATATTAAATTCTGAAAAATTTAAGAAATGGCACATTTTTGTTTTTCATTTGTTCAAACAAAATGAAAAATCAAGAATTCTGCTTATTTGAAAGAGAATAAACAACTTGAATATTCGATCTCTACCATGTGGGCGGGAATGAAACACCCCTCTCCGCTGATTGGTCAATCAAACATTACAACATAATAATAGTCCTAAGAAAACATAATAAGAGTCCTTTGCGTTTCAGATTCTTAATGTGTTTATTTCTACTATATTTTATCTCTTCATCAAACAGTCAGATTAACGAATGGCTTGAAACAAACCGTACTGAGGCAGAGCCTAGACAGAGCTTTCTTTTGTGTAGGCAGAAATTCTGCAACCTACCAGTGAAATATTAGTTTATCTCATAAATATTAATTTACTTCACACCTGCACTCACATCTACCTACTAGCCTACATCTTTGGCACACCGCCTGTTTTTATTATAACCACCTATTAAAATCTTAGTGGCAAATCTGCGAGACGCACTGCAGCGCGGGGGGAACGTATTGTAGACCAAGCGCAGACCACTATTAATTTATGAACATAGGTAGTTTTAGACAATAAGCTGAGTTTATTTAATTAACATTGAGTATTGGCCAGCTTACTGATGGCATACAAAATTTTTTTTTTTTCTGCTAACTAAACCAAAGTCACAGAACCGTTGTGTGACAGACTCGCAGTAGGCACAAAGAGTGGTGTATCATTCCTGAATGAATCAGAGTTTTTGAAAGACCCATCATTATAGACAACAATTCAATGACCAATTATTATAAACAGCCACTTGATTTTATTATTATTATATTTTATTATTATAATTTAATGAATGAAGCATTTTGAACCAATAGATTGAATGAAAGTCTCCTTTATTATCACAATGAAATACCGCCACCTAGTGGCAATATTACTTTCATAATTCAAGTATCATTTCACTTTGTTCATATTTCTGTATTAAAATATTGTATAAAGTTAATCTTATTTCATTATACATTTGTAATGGCTATGTAAATGAACGTATACAGCCGTCTGATGAGCATTAAACTGTAAATACATCTAAAAGCATATTCAGACGCAGGTTCTATATCTCTGAATACTGATTTATTTGGTAACAGCCTATTGTCATAATTATTCTAATTTGTTTGATGTAAGAATTTAACATTAAAGATGACATACGAAAGGTAAAAGGTAAAAAAAACGAAAATCAGCTGCCCCTTATAAAAAAGTTAATTTCTGACACTGATCTCTGGTTTATTGTTATTTCAGGGTTTGGATATGTTCTTATAACTCAAACAAGTTCACCTTCAAATCATGACGTCATATTCACATTTCACTGAAGTCAATCACTCAAACAAGCACTCTGACGAACAAATAGTCCCATGCCAGTGGGATAAATAAAAAAAATAAAAAATAGATGTGCTGTAAATTACACTGTAAAAATACTTGTAAAGTATTTTTTTTCATATCTGTCATATTAAAGTTCCTCCATAGCCCAAAACGCAGCATATTGTCTAAAACAAAAGTTATGACTACATGTTCACATAAACTGATAGTGGTCTGCGCTTCGCTACCCCCCCTAGAACCCCGCGCTACAGTGTGTCACGCAGCTTTGCCACACAGATTTTGATAGAAGGATGCTATCATAAAACAGGCGGTGTGCCAAAGGATCAAAAGGCTCTGCCTCGGTATGGTTTGTGTCAAGCCATTCGTTAATCTGGCTGTTTGATGAAGAGAAAGAGATCAAATGTAGTAGAAATAAACACATTAAGAATCTGTAGAAGCTGAGGACTATTACTAAGGTTTTTTTTTTATTTTTAGGATTATTATGTTGTAATGTTTGGTTGACCAATCAGCGAAGAGGGATGTTTCATTCCCGCCCACATGTAGAGATCAACTATGCAAGTTTTTTATTCATATTCTGTCCCAAAACGAAAAATGAAGCCGAATTCTTGATTTTTTCGTTTGGTTTGAACAAATGAAAAATGTGTCGTTTTTTCATTATTCAGATTTCAATATTAAATTAAAAAATGAATTATACGAAGGTACACGGACCGTGTCTCTGACATAGTGATAACACTCTTTGCCTTCACTAGTGCAGCTCAACCATCACAAATCCCGGAAGATATGCGTTGTAGTCCAAACGAGTCGTTTGTTGTAGTTTTTGAAAAGTGATTTCTGTTAAATAAAATATCTCGTTTTGAAGTGGACTTTGAGCTTTGCAGATCTTTTTTATTCTCAAACAGCAACATTAACAGACTAACTAAAGCTGAAAATGTGAAAAAGTATAATAGCACCCCTTTAAATAGCAGTTCAGAGAGTCAACAGACACACAACAGAATTTGTAGCAAAAATAATGTGAAAAATATAAATGATCTGAAATCCTTATGTACTTCGTGTAGGTTTTTGAAAAGTCCTGCTGCAGAGGAAGCGTGTGAGTATCTCACTGGAGTTCTGGGTAAAAGTCCATTATTACTGAAAGAACTGGATCTGAGTGAAGATAAATTAGGAGATCTGGATGGAGAGAAACTCTCTGCTCTTTTGATGGACTCTCACAGCAAACTGGAGAAAATAATGTGAGTGAAGATGATTTATACACTGAAACCTCTTTGATTATTCATTATTAAAGACTGTCAGTCACATGTGTGATCAGATATGAAGAGCTGTTGATCTGATGTGTGTTGAATATGTGCTGAATAATAATAATCAAGCATGGTGTTAGTTCAGACAGACCACGTCAGTCAAGCTCACACCAATCCAGTCTTGACACTTATCACAGCGCTTCATTTAATTCTATTCTTTCAGCATCTCTTCTATCGCATCGCTGCTCACAATCAAACTCCCTCCTTCAACCCCAACACTAACAGTATGCAATATAACTGTAATAAATACACTTGAGGAAAGTGGTCCTGACTGAAATGCTGTTTTTGTGTTCAGACTGAATAACTGTGAGCTGACAGAGAAAAGCTGTTCAGTTCTAGCTACTGTTCTCTCCTCCAAAACCATCCTGAAAGAGATGAACCTGAACAACAGTCGTCTGCTGGACTCAGGAGTCCAAGAGATCTGTGAGGGACTGAAGAACCCTGTGTGTGAGCTGAAGATACTGAAGTGAGTACATTTCACCAGCAGCTGCACTCAACACCACAGCTATACCTGGAATATTATTACTTTATCTGTTCACCTCCAGTAGTAAAAATAATTGAACAATACCATAATAATAATAATAACGTATTGTTTTTGTTATAGACAGTGGTTTTCATTCACTGACCTTGTGTAGACAAACAAAAGTCGTTATTATCTTCACAACAATAATAAAATAGCTATAACGTGTTCGCAATTATATTTTTTCCTAGGTTATGGATGAATTATACACAACCAAAGTAGGGTTAAAAATTAACGAGGGCTTTGGGCAAAAATGTCATACCAATTTCACAGTAAGGGGGTAAAATATTTAATTTAGACCTGCTGATGTTATATCAGATTTTATTTTTATGCTTGTTTCCTAAAAAGCATGTAGCATTTTAACCAATCACACACATTTCTGTTGAGCATATGAATGTAGTGGAGAATCCAGAAGTGTTTAGATTAGGCAGCGCTGGAAATACCAGAGTTTTTGTTCAGTGCATGACACACACTCACTGACTCATCAAACCAAAGAAACAAAAAAAAGTGCTGATACGATGCAAACAAGATTCTTTTTGCAGTCCAGACAGCTTCATTGATTAGAATGGTTTTTGCAAGAGGACATAACTCACACTAGTCACTGATGACAAAAAAGTGTTTGTTTTTTTTCATGCTACTAAAATAACTAATTAATTGATCTTGATTTTAGAATATGATTGTGCAGTGGATGAATGGATGAATTTGAACCAAATTGTTGCTTTCAATTCATGTTGTTATTTTTTGTAGACTTTCAGACTGCAGTATCAGTGAAGAAGGTTATAAAGCTCTGTCTTCAGCTCTGAGATCAAACCCTTCACACCTGATAGAGCTGGATCTCACAGGAAATGATCCTGGACCATCAGGAGTGAAGCAGCTCAGTGATTTACTACAGGATGGACTCTGTTCATTAAAGACCATCAGGTGAAAAAAAAAAAAACTTAAAACATTTAAATAATCATCTGAATGAAAATAGATAGTAGGGTCAAATGCACCATTGTTGAATAGGACTGACGTGAAATGGAATTAAAGGGGTCCTATTATACACTTTTACAAAGTCTTGATTTTTTTGGGGGGTGTACTAGAACAGGCTCAAAGGTTGTTCAAAAAACACATTTTTCACTTATTTTACATTATTACAACACCTCTCTCCCCAGTCTGACATGAATGCTTGAATAGTTCCTGTATCAAATGAAGGTTGTGATGTGTCGTTCTTGAACGATTCATTCATTTTGAACAAATCTTTAATGTGACTCAGGAAGAACGAGTCGTCTCGTCGCGCATGAGCAAAATTCTATAGTTCTATAGTTCTGTACTGGAATTAGTGTAGTTCACCTGTTTCAGTCAATGCAGTCTGAGGCGGAAAGAGAATTGATTCGTTCATTTCATGAGTCTTTCGGGTTTTCGAGTCATTCCTTTATAACGTGACAGACCCATAAGCATAACCAATGCAGTCTGAGCCAGAAAGAGAATTGATTAGTTTTTTTTTTTTTTTTTTTTTTTTTTTTTTTTTATTAATGCCAAGGTAGCAAAGATAAAAGTACAGAGAAAGTCAATATTGCACACAAATAAGTGGCATTACATGCAAAGCACCATTTACAAACTTATGTAAACATAAAAATAAATAATACTAAATGAAAGTTTTAACAAAATAAATTAAAAAGATTAAATTAACTGTTTTAACAGCCTTAAGATTTTTGGAAGATGAAATAGTTTGGATATACTGTTGAGCCTCTTTTTTTAAAAACAATATATAAAGGATTTTGATGAGTGAATTTACTGCAGTGAATATGAAATTTTGCAAGAAATAATAATAGGTTAATAATAAAATATTCATTAATTTTGTATTTTTGAATATTAAAGAAGTCAAACAGTACATCCTTAAAAAGCAGAGAGAAACCCTGGAGCACACTGCGATGGATAACATTAGAGAATTCAGTCCAAAATAGCTGTGTATGAGGACAATCCCAAACGATATGTATATCAGTTTCATTAGGGTCACCACAAAAAGAACAGCTTGTATCTATGTCTGATTTAAACCTTTTCAAAACACTTTAGCTGGGTAAAATCTGTTTAACAATTTGAATGAGATTTCTATAAACTTGTTAGTTATAATGTATTTCGAAGACAGAGTCCATACTTTTTTCCAATCAATATGATCCACCACATTCCTCCAATAAGATATCACATATGGAGTTGTTACAAGCTCCTTTTGAAAAAGCGGTCTAATCTTATAGTTATGTGATGAAGGATGTGACAAAAAGCATAGTTTTCCTACTGGGATTTCAAATGGGTCTAAAGATAAAGATAAAGTGCTGGATGATCTAATGAGTCCCTTAAAAGTATAACAGCTCCTTTAGGAATAGCGTCCATGACAATGGAGAATTCTTTGGGAGTTACTGGAAAATTACATTTACATAAGAATTTTTCGTAATTTAAAAGAAGATCTTCCGAGTTAAATAACTGGGAAACAACCAAAAACATTTTCTCAAACCAGTTATTAAAAAACAAAGATTGTCTCTTATATAAAATGTCTTAATTGTTCCAAATGAAGTATCGGTGCGGGGTGCTTAAATTAATGACCATGCAAGTAATGCCTGTTTATGAAATTTAGATAAATTGTAAGGGATTCTAGCACATGCAAGTAATACCTGTTTATGAAATTTAGATAAATTGTAAGGGATTCTAGCACTGAGTTTGGATTACACAAAAACTGTCTATTGATAACACAAAAACTGTCTAATCGAATTAATTTTGAAAGTGTTGTTCAAAGAAGAGAAATCAAGGAAATTAAACCCAGGATAATAATAAAACTGTCTAATCCAATTAATGTTGAAAGTGTTGTTCAAAGAAGAGAAATCAAGGAAATCCATCATGACAGAAATTCATACATTTATAAACTGTAAGAAGTAAAAAGATACAATTTGAGACCAGAAATGCAGCAACTGTAAGAGTAAATAATAATTATAATAATGATGATGATGATGATGATAATGACTATGCACCTGTTTGTGAGGAAGCTTGTAAATTAATTTCTGTATCCAATGCTGTCACGTGACAAAAGAACGAATGATAGGTTAAAGCCTTTTATACAGTCTTTTTATTATTATTATTATTATTATTATTATTATTATTAAACAATACAAACATTAAAACATTAAGGCAGTACATTTAATATCATAAAGTCAAAAAAATAAATGAATAATAGTAATAATATACACACAGATTTGTTGCCAGGGTAACTCCAGTCTATGGTCAAAGCGTATGGGTCTGTCACGTGATTAAGGAACGACTCAAACCCGAAAGACTCGAGAGATGAACGAATTAATTCTCTCTCCGGCTCAGACTGCAGTGGTTAACTCAAACTCGAAGACTTGTCAGGTGATGGGTGAGGTGATATAATCATAGGATTTTTTCCCAGGTAAACAATGAATTAATCTTTTCTGTTTATTATAGCATTATAGTTTTGTATCATTTGTAGTGTGATCAACGTTTGCATAAGTACTAGTAGTACTAGTAGACGTTAGGGAAGTAACACGTAACATTTTAATTATATTTCATAAAATTAACGAAATGACTCGAAAAAAGATTCGTTCATTTTGCTGAACGAGACTCAAAAGTCCGAGTACATAAAATGATCCGAACTTCCCATCACTTCATGAAGGCCCGCCCTTCTGAAATATGAAATGTGCTGTGATTGGTTAGCTGGGCCAGTGTGTGTTGTGATTGGCTCTTCTCGGTGCCTGGTCAGGAAATGTCACGCCCCTTACCTGCCTGTGAGCTTCAGTGTAAATATTGTGTCAAAATCAAATAAATTTGAGCGTGATTTAAACCCGAATGATTGTAATCACTCTAAGTTTGTCTGCCTTGTTTTTAAATTTAAAATTACATTCTAAAAAATTAAAAAAAAAAAAAACGCCACGTTTTTCATTTGTTCAAACTAAATGAAAAATCAAGAATTCTGCTTAATTTTTTGTTTTTATGTTCAGGGACAGAAAATGAATAAACAACTCGAATATTCGATCTCTACATGTGGGTGGGAATGAAACACCCCGCTCCGCTGATTGGTCAACCAAACATTACAACATAATAATAGTCCTAAGAAAACATAATAAGAGTTCTTTGCGTTTACAGATTCTTAATGTGTTTATTTCTACTATATTTTATCTCTTCATCAAACAGCCAGATTAACGAATGGCTTGAAACAAACCGTACTGAGACAGAGCCTAGACAGAGCTTTCTTTTGTGTAGGCAGAAATTCTGCAACCTACCAGTGAAATATTAGTTGATCTCATAAATATTAATTTACTTCACACCTGCACTCACATGTACCTACTAGCCTACATCTTTGGCATACCGCCTGTTTTATTATAACCACCTATTAAAATCTTAGTGGCAAATCTGAGACGCACTGCAGCGCGGGGAGAACGTATTGTAGACAAGCGCAGACCACTATTAATTTATGAACATAGGTAGTTTTAGACAATAAACTGAGTTTATTTAATTAACATTGAGTATTGGCCAGCTTACTGATGGCATACAAAATTGTTATTTTCTCTGCTAACTAAACCAAAGTCACAGAACCGTTGTGTGATAGACTCGCAGTAGGCACAAAGAGTGGTGTATCATTCCTGAATGAATCAGAGTTTTTGAAAGATCCATTATTATAGACAACAATTCAATGACCAATTATTATAAACAGCCACTTGATTTTATTATTATTATATTTCATTATTATAATTTAATGAATGAAGCATTTTGAACCAATAGATTGAATGAAAGGCTCCTTTATTATCACAATGAAATACCGCCACCTAGTGGCAATATTACTTCCATAATTCAAGTATCATTTCACTTTGTTCATATTTCTGTATTAAAAATATTGTATAAAGTTAATCTTATTTGATTATACATTTGTAATTGCTATGTAAATGTACGTATACAGCCGTCTGATGAGCATTAAACTGTAAATACATCTAAAAGCATCTTCAGACGCGGGTTCTATATCTCTGAATACTGATTTATTTGGTAACAGCCTATTGTCATAATAATTCTAATTTGTTTGATGTAAGAATTTAACATTAAAGATGACATACAAAAGGTAAAAGGTAAAAAAAAAAATCTGAAAATCAGCTGCCCCTTATAAAAAAGTTAATTTCTGACACTGATCTCTGGTTTATTGTTATTTCAGGGTTTGGATATGTTCTTATAACTCAAACGAGTTCCCCTTCAAATCATGACGTCATATTCACATTTCACTGAAGTCAATCACTGTAACAAGCACTCTGACGAGCAAATAGTCCCATGCCAGTGGGATAACAACATACGATTTCTTAAATTTGTATAAAGTGCTAAATAAAAAAAATAATGGATGTGCTGTAAATTACACAAAGTTTTTTTTTTTTTATATCTGTCATATTATTTAAGTTCCTCCATAGTCCAAAACACAGCGTATTGTCTAAAACAAAATTTATGACTACATGTTCACATAAACTGATAGTTGTCTGCGCTTCGCTACCCCGCGCTACAGTGTGTCACGCAGCTTTGTCACACAGATTTTGATAGAAGGATACTATAATAAAACAGGCGGTGTGCCAAAGGACCAAAAGGCTTTGCCTCGGTATGATTTGTGTCAAGCCATTCGTTAATCTGGCTGTTTGATGAAGAGAAAGAGATCAAATGTAGTAGAAATAAACACGTTAAGAATCTATAGAAGCGGCGGACTATTATGTTTGATGGAGAGAGATAGATTGTATTTGGTATATGTTGTAATGTTTGGTTGACCAATCAGCGAAGAGGGGATGTTTCATTCCCGCCCACATGTAGAGATCAACTATGCAAGTTTTTTATTCATATTCTGTCCCAAAACGAAAAATGAAGCCGAATTCTTGATTTTTCGTTTGGTTTGAACAAATGAAAAATGTGTCGTTTTTTCATTATTCAGATTTCAATATTAAATTAAAAAAACGAATTATACGAAGGTACACGGACTTCAGATTTCAATATTAAATTTAAAAAACTAATTATACGAAGGTACACGGAGCAGCTCAACCATCACAAATCCCAGAAGATATGCGTTGTAGTCCAAACGAGTCGTTTGTTGTAGTTTTTGAAAAGTGATTTCTGGTAAATAAAATATATCCTTTTGAAGTGGACTTTGAGCTTTGCGGATCTTTTTTATTCTCAAACAGCAACATTACAGACTAACTAAAGTTGAAAATGTGAAAAAGCATAATAGCACCCCTTTAAATAGCAGTTCAGAGAAATTCAACAGACACAACAACAGAATTTGTAGCAAAAATAATGGAAAAATATAAATGATCTGAAATCCTTATGTGCTTCGTGTAGGTTTTTGAAAAGTCCTGCTGCAGAGGAAGCGTGTGAGTATCTCACTGGAGTTCTGGGTAAAAGTCCATTATTACTGAAAGAACTGGATCTGAGTGGAGATAAATTAGGAGATCTGGATGGAGAGAAACTCTCTGCTCTTTTGATGGACTCTCACAGCAAACTGGAGAAAATAATGTGAGTGAACATGATTTATACACTGAAACCTCTTTGATTATTCATTATTAAAGACTGTCAGTCACATGTGTGATCAGATATGAAGAGCTGTTGATCTGATGTGTGTTGAATATGTGCTGAATAATAATAATCAAGCATGGTGTTAGTTCAGACAGACCACGTCAGTCAAGCTCACACCAATCCAGTCTTGACACTTATCACAGCGCTTCATTTAATTCTATTCTTTCAGCATCTCTTCTATTGCATCGCTGCTCACAATCAAACTCCCTCCTTCAACCCCAACACTAACAGTATGCAATATAACTGTAATAAATACACTTGAGGAAAGTGGTCCTGACTGAAATGCTGTTTTTGTGTTCAGACTGAATAACTGTGAGCTGACAGAGAAAAGCTGTTCAGTTCTAGCTACTGTTCTCTCCTTCAAAACCATCCTGAAAGAGATGAACCTGAACAACAGTCGTCTGCTGGACTCAGGAGTCCAAGAGATCTGTGAGGGACTGAAGAACCCTGTGTGTGAGCTGAAGATACTGAAGTGAGTACATTTCACCAGCAGCTGCACTCAACACCACAGCTATACCTGGAATATTATTACTTTATCTGTTCACCTCCAGTAGTAAAAAATAATTGAACAATACCATAATACTAATAATAACATATTGTTTTTGTTGTAGACAGTGGGTTTTCATTCACTAAAACTTGTGTAGACAAACACAGAAGTCATTATTGATCTTCACAACAATAATAAAATAGCTATAACATGTGTTCACAATTATATTTTTTCCTAGGTTATGGATGAATTATACACAACCAAAGTAGGGTTAAAAATTAACGAGCGTTTGGCATACCATACCAATGGCATACCAAATTCACAGTAAGGGGGCAAAATATTTAATTTAGACCTGCTGATCTCATATCAAATTAAGTTTTTATGCGTGTTTCCTAAAAAGCATGTAGCATTTTAACCAATCACACACATTTCTGTTGAGCATATGAATGTAGTGGAGAATCCAGAAGTGTTTAGATTAGGCAGCGCTGGAAATACCAGAGTTTTGTTCAGTGCATGACACACACTCACTGACTCATCAAACCAAAGAAACAAAAAAAAAAAGTGCTGATACCATGCAAACAAGATTCTTTTTGCAGTCTAGACAGCTTCATTGATTAGAATGGTTTTTGCAAGAGGACATAACTCACACTAGTCACTGATGACAAAAAAAAGTTTATTTTTTTCATGCTACTAAAATAACTAATTAATTGATCTTGATTTTAGAATATGATTGTGCAGTGGATGATTGGATGAATTTGAACCCAATTCTTACTTTCAATTCACGATTTATTTTTTGTAGACTTTCAGACTGCAGTATCAGTGAAGAAGATTATAAAGCTCTGTCTTCAGCTCTGAGATCAAACCCTTCACACCTGATAGAGCTGGATCTCACAGGAAATGATCCTGGACCATCAGGAGTGAAGCAGCTCAGTGATTTACTACAGGATCCAAACTGTCAACTCAAGACTCTGAGGTGAGACCTGATGAAATAATGCTAAATAAAGATGCAGGCAATTTATTTATAAAACATATTTAATTACTACAGTTAAAATAAATCCACCCCCTTCACAGTGTTTTAGAGTCAGATGTTGTTAATTTCTGAAATTATGTTTACTTCATCTTCTCTTCTGCAGGTTTTTGGGTCCTGCTGCAGATGAAGGCTGTCAGTATGTGACTGGAATTGTGGGGTAAAAACGCGTTACTCCTGAGAGAGCTGAATCTGAGTGAACATGAACTAGGAGACACAGGAGTGAATCAGATCTCTGCTCTACTGCAGGATAAACACTGTACACTCAACACAACTGATGTGAGTCTCTTCATTGTTACAAGGACACTTTTAAATTCTTGCTGCTGGGTGTTTTTCTATGTTTCTTTATAAGAGACTGCTGACTGAAAAAAACGTATGTGACTTTTGTAATGTGGCTATCATTAACATCATCAGTATTTGTCAACTGTCAGCTAAAACATTCTGGTAAATATTCAAATTAAAACTGAACTGTTTCTCTTTATGCAGTCTGAAGAACAAACTGTATCACAGAAGGAGGGTGTCATGTTCTGGCTGCAGCTCTAAATTCAAACCCTTCAAATCTGACAGAGCTGGATCTGAGTGAGAATAAACTAGGAAACCCAGGAATGAAGATCATCCTGACTTGTTTGAAAATGAACAGTGTAGACTGGAAAAGCTGAAGTAAAGTATTTTAAAAGTGTATCCCATTAATTACCCAGACTCTAGTGACACACCACAGTTTCATAGATTTGAAAATATTTTACACTTCTCATCAGGACTGCACAATTAATCAAAATAAACTCAAAATTGTGATATGACTTAGTGCACTTATAAAATCACAAAAGTCTGCAATTATTTAAATATACAGTCTGCAGTGCCACATGCTTAAGAGTGAAGTGTATTCACATGTGAGCAGATCATGAGTTAGTGTCAATAAATCTTGTTCTTCAACCAGTACCCTCCAATATTTAGCATCAGCACACTTGAGGAAGAAGCACCATGGCTTTAAAATTCATATCTATTGTTTTCTATGTGTGTTTCAAACACTGGTGGCATCTGAAAAAACCACATCTGAGATGGTTTTTGATTGAATTTTTAAATTGCACGTTCCCGGAACAAAGCTGGGTAACGGATCCGGCATGTGATTAGAGAAGGGAAAGGTAACCGAGCATTCATGCTTCACATTAGTGACCAGTTTAAGTGATAAGCGTGCATCAGTTGCTTTTTTTAGGGTTCGTACGGTCATAAAAAAAACCTGGGAAAGCCATGAAAATTTTACACCAGCAATTTAATTTCACAAATCTATGCATAATAGTTATATTTAATCAGGTCCTGAATTTCAGTGGGGGATTGTGTGTATATCGCACAGGGGCGCCTGCAGGATTCTTCAGAGGGTAC
>NC_056618.1:13997954-13998126 GCF_018340385.1 Cyprinus carpio
GATTAGAAATACATCATGTGCACAGATAAATCATTTCAGCACTGCAATATTCCATAAAAAATAATATCTGTCAACTTTAATTTATGAAAGTAAACAGTAATCTTAATCTCAGTGTAACTGCTGTAGAGTATAATGATACTAACTCTAGTTTCTCCAGCTTGAATTGTGGGTT
>NC_056618.1:13999121-13999208 GCF_018340385.1 Cyprinus carpio
ATTTATTATAACAAATACCTGTAGAGGGCGCCAATGGCATGACCATGCTTTACTTTGCGCGTGATTCAAGGACGTTTAAATCCATTA
>NC_056618.1:13999433-14000265 GCF_018340385.1 Cyprinus carpio
CATACGAAACGTAGGTACAGAGGAAATGACGTAGGTACACGTACACGCTGAGCTATGCTCCCACAACTTACGTTGTATTAATTACTTAAATCAAACTATGCTTTAACTGAACTTCATTTAAAACAGAAGAAACTTTACCATCCGGCTAAATCATGCCTCCAAAAGTTGGGAAGAGCAGAGTTGATCAGGGAGTTACAAGTCCTGACGATGGAGGAGAAGTGCTGACACTGGCGTCCATAGCCACCTTATTAGAGGAGAACCGAAAAGCCCTTACAGCTGACTTCAACGCCACCATGGTGAAACTTGAAAAAAAGCTTGATTGTATTCAAATTACGGTGACGGATCACTTTGTGAAGATCGGAGAGCTTGAATTGAATGCTAACCTGCAGGACGAACGCCTGCTAGCTCTGGAAACTACATGTACCAAGCTAACTGAGAGCAACGCTAAACTTGTTGCTAAAGTCATTGATCTTGAATCTCGTAGTCGGCGCAAGAATATCAAAGTGCTTGGTCTACCGGAATCAATTGAGGGGTACAATCCCACTACTTTCTTTTTCGAAGATGCTGGCTGAGATCTTCGGCGAAAAGATTCTTAACTCTCCACCGGAATGCGACAGAGCTCACCGGACCCTCGCTAGGAAACCACAAACAGGTGTTCTGACGGAACACCATACCCATCAGAATGGGATACCTTCGGTTAATGCGTTAAATTTAAACATCATTTCAGCATACCTAACATTACAAGCGGTAAGTGTTGGTGTATTATATTGCATACCCCTTTATAAACTGTATTTGTATTAAACCAGGAGCTATCAAAACAGCATACCCCTTT
>NC_056618.1:14000643-14003518 GCF_018340385.1 Cyprinus carpio
GTTAAACTGTATTTTACTGCATTTGTATTAAACCAGGGGAACACTGGTATGCTGTTTTGACAAAGTAGGCTAAATTGACAGACTTCGCTATAAAACTCAACTTCCGGTATGCTATTCTGACAAAGTATGCTACATCGACAGAACACCGGCGCTATAAAACTCAACTTCCATCATCCGCCTTCACAATTTCCAGGTAAAGGATAAAATAATTCGTGAAGCACGGTTAATGAGAGGGAAGTTGAAGTACCGGGATAACCTGATCTCCATATATGAGGATTACGCTCCGGAGGTTTTGGAACAACGACAACAATACCGAGAGGTAATGACTGAACTATATAAACTTGAACTTAAACCAGTCCTGCTGTTCCCTGCTAGGCTCACCATTAAGCTGAAAGAGGGAGGCAGGAAAGGATTTACATCAGTCGCGGAAGCTAAAGATTATATAGTATCTTTTCGTCAAACTAACGCTATTCACTAATCATTGTGCACGATTGCATCTGACTGCCCCGGGGAGCGTGTGTGTGTGTGTAAGCATATCCTCGAAATATAGTTGTATGTTTCACCAGACAGTTAAGCAAAGTATTGATGACTACGGGCTTGATTTTGATTTATGACGTTCAAAGACTTTACTACTGAGACATGTTTTCCAGAGGTGACTCACTCTTCCCCTATCATGTGTTCTGGTATCTCAATTTATGCATCTCAAAAAGGGGAGAGCAATTTTGTTTTCTTCTGAAGTATAGCATCTAAAGTTGTATTTCTCAGATTATTATATTACTGCTGGCCCTAATTTATTTTTATTATAATCTCTCAACATAATGTTGTGGGTAGAGAGCTAGTTTAGTTTACTATAGCAGAAGATTAACGTTATCTGTGTAAACATGTACGTGTATGTATGTATGGGTTTTGTGTGTATATGTTATTTTTATTTTTATATGATCCCAGCAAACTTTTTGGCCAATCAACTTAAATACGATTCTATCTTTTTATATGGCCTTTGATGAGTTGAATTATGATGGAGAGGATGTAAAACATTGTATTGATATAGACAATAATTTAAACTGCAGATATTACACTCCTGAACAATTACAAAGCTTAAATAGTACAAACAGTTGCTCATTTCTGCACCTCAACATTAGAAGCTTGTGTAAACACCATGAAGAATTAGCTACTTCACTTTCTAACTTTGACTGTAGCTTTGATGTTATTGGCTGCAGTGAAACCTGGCTTAATGATAGGACCTTTACTGATATTCTTAACCTAGATGGATATAAGCTCATTATCAAAAATAGGCTTGGCCGTACCGGTGGTGGTGTTTGTTTATATGTTCACTCCAGATATCAAATTAATGTTTGTGATGACATTGTCTTAGATGACAATCATTTTGATTCACTTTTTGTGGAGATAAATCTCACTAATGAAAAAAAAATTATAGTAGGAGTGATTTATCGCCCCCCTGACTCTGACCTTGATGTTTTCGAGGGTAAACTGGAGGACATATTATTCTCCTTAAACAAAAAAAACAAAGATTGTGTCATACTTGGGGACTTCAATATTGATGTCTCCAAAGATGACGTTGTAAAAAGAGACTTTGTAAATACCTTGCATTCATTTTCTTTTTTTTGTACCATAAATCAATTTACCAGAGTAACGACCTCCACTAGGACAGTTATTGACAATATCATCACAAACATTTGAAATACTAGACTAGAATCTGGAGTCGTATTATCTGACATTACTGACCATTTTCCGATTGTATTGTTTCTAGATCTTGCAAATAAGAATGAATTACCACGGCAAAAAACAAAAATTAAAGTACTAATACTGAAGAAACCGAACTACGGGGTGAAAATTTGACAGGCTAAAACATGGAAAAGCACGTCCTATGACTGCAAATCCTGATACTGCTTATACAACGTGATAAACGAAATTCAAACTCCTATTTGTTGTACTATCCCCCTAGAAAGAACGCTGGACACCACGCGACTGTCTCAACCCCGGGCTCCACAAAGGGTATTTTAAAATCTATCACCCTAAAAATAAAAGCTTTATAAACGTTTCTTAAAATGCCCAAGTGCTATGAACAAGGACTTCTATATGCTAATTACGGTTACAGGACTAAAATTTACTACTATAATAATGAAGAGCTAAAAGCAACCCACTATACATAGCTGCAAAAAGTGCTGATAAAGCATGCATGGTGAGACCATGGGAAGAAATTCCCTGGACATGGCGGATCCAAGTTTTCAATCAAGCTCTCTGCTTGTAACACACCTAAAGTAACAGCAGACTTACCCTCAAAATTTGGATAATAATATCACTGACAGAACATTAATTTAACAAAATAATTTAAAACTCTAATTACTTCACTCCTAATTGAGGGATTGAAACATGATTTTGCAATTACGTGCCGATATCAATCCTTGCCCACAATGTTCTAAGGTTTTTAGAGAGAGTAAGTGTACAATAGTCTATATGGCTTGACCCATTGATAATTAAATATTTATTGCTTCTCTCAATATTGTTTGAGTTCTGTTTTGTTGGAAAAAAAAAGAACTACTTGCATGGGGCGTTACTCGATCCTGCGATTAGGAAAAGATCTCATAGATGCACTTGAGTAAAGGCAAGTACCTATTGGGTTTTGCATCCTACATTGAATAAAATTACACCATTATGGAGTTGCGAGTATAGCCTTAGCTGTGTCAGAGTTATATATGTTTTGTTTTGCTCAGACAGCAGTATCGGACGTATTCTCTCTACATCCTACTTGAACAAATTCAAGCTAAGTATAACCCATTAAGTATGCCGATAGCGGTATTGGTATTTTTTTTAGATTTATCTAAGGCGTTTGATACTATTGATTTTGACATCCTAT
>NC_056618.1:14003713-14006121 GCF_018340385.1 Cyprinus carpio
TCCCGTTCATTATCCCAGATGAATCGCCTTCGATAATGAATGCGATATTGCGTAGCTTGTCAGTGATCTACGGCTCTGTCTATTAAATGCCGCTCCATTTAAAAGCAGGTGATGGCGATTTAGTGGTAATCAAGGAACCAGATTTACTGACTAGATGCGCATGATCATATCGTTAGATATATCGCCCAGCCCTAATTGTGATGGCGATTTAGAGGTATTATAGGAATAAGTTTTATTGTTTTTATGAGTAAGAAATTTTCTCCCACAGTCAGCACTTGTCATCTTATATAAAACCTTGTTTGAGTCCCATATAAATTATTGCAATGTCATATGGTGTAACACTTTTACTAGCTACCTGAAAAAAATTCAGTCTTTACAGAAAAAAAATTATACGGGTATTAACGTGGTCTGAGCCAAATACCCCTTCGCGTCCATTGTTTCATCGCCTTGGTCTATTAAGACTTACTGAATATAATACTTTTCATAATGCCTGTATGATATTCCAGGTTGTTCATAAGTTAAATTACAGATTGTGTGAACTTGTCCCAATCAGCCGACCCCAGCATACATATCATACAAGGGAAAAACATTTAATTACTGGTAAAATAAGACGATTGAAATGTACGAGCCTGAGTGTAGTCTGTAGAGGTCCGCAGATTTGGAACGAGCTTGAGGAAAACCTTAAATTGTAGCATTCTGTCTCCGTTTTCAAGAAAAATCTTAAGGAAAAACTGCTTTTAACATATACTTTTTGATCATTCTGAAAGTGTTATATTTGTGCTGGGATCGTCTGTTTGCTGTAGTGCTTGTGTCTTGTTGTATTTATATTTATTTGTGTTTATGGATTGAGTTTTTTGTTCTTGTATGTTATATGTTGTATGGTGTTATTGGGCCCCCTCCTAAAAGCTTTCAATAGCTTCTTTGGGGTTTCCCCTTTTTTCACACATTAACCTTTCTGTAACTATTGTAATTTTGTCTTTAAAATGATGACGTGTGTGAAAATAAATAAATAAATAAACGGTGGCAGTCCAGGACCTAAAAAAACTGGAACCATTTGGTTTTTATTAAGATTTGTGAAACTAAAGTACATTCTCTTTGAGAATTAAACTAGCATTAAAAAAGCATGCATGTGAAACACACCATTAAACCAATAATGACAGATGACAGAATTTACAGGCCATTCACTTGAGGGAGAAAGGGGGAAATTATTAATCCCACATACACTGAACATGATTTCGGCAGCCTCGTCTAATTAACGTCAAAACTTTACACAGCGGTTTAGCTGCAAGTTCACAATATGACTAGCGTGAGATCGTCACAGAGCGTCAGCAGACATTCAAAAACTAATTAACGTTACTACGGTAAAAGTTAAAAGAATTAGAAAGTGAATACGGATAGTTTAATCGTGGTTTAAATTTTAAAATCATTTAACCAGGTAACGTTATATTAGATTTTAGACAGTTAACGTTACCTTTGACCCCTCTGGACTGCTTTTGAGCTAAAAAATTTTAAAAAATTAACCAAACATAGCTATTTATGGTATTAACTTGAATTAGAAACCTACAAAAATACAAACACTCTCCCTTTGATGAATCGAACTTTATATCATTTACAATCTATGAATAAAAGTATATTTATAGCGCTTACCTTTTTCCTCCCTCAAGTGGCCATGTATTATGTCCTCGGCTTCGAGAACTTCATTCAGCGTAACCATTTCGCATCTCTCACGGTCTCAACCGCCTGTGCTCTGGACCCAACCCGCTGCGCACTACCTCTGCCTCCCCACCATCTATAACCCTTCCCACACCTAGCCTATTGCAAACTCGACTCAGACCATCCACTGCAGTAAATGGCAACGACCATTCAAATTGCCCCTGGCCTCTACTGCGGTTTCCGAAAGACATCTCCTCTTGCAGTGCCCAGTGCGAACCACCAATCAATCCAGATTCCCTCCTATATTCACCATTGCACGTACTCCAGTCATGATAGTGGACCCGTCTCCACTCTGTCTTCTTAGCGGATGCGCTCAGTGACACGCACCACCGGATCCTCAGGACTTCATCTACACCACAAACTCCCCTCAAGACGCTCATCTCCCGAGAGAAGGACACAGAGAAATTTACCGCTCCACACCATCTTGGGTAAACCGCTGGGCCGTGGTTCCAAGTCCTGCTCAATCCCCCATAGTCCTCATTACGCATTGGATGTCCTTCCATCAGGAGGAGATTTTCATTCTTGTGCTGGAAGGGTCCACCGCGTATCATCCTGGGACGCCCGTGGATGTCAGAACACTCCCCGCAAGTCAACGGGACCACTGGAAATTATGCAATGGGGTGAACCCTGCTCTTTTATCTTGTCTATTACCTGTCATCAAGATCTTGTCGTCAGAAACCCTCTCCTGATGATTC
>NC_056618.1:14007204-14007292 GCF_018340385.1 Cyprinus carpio
GCATCATACTCTGGAAAAGTCCCACCCATTTGTAACAATCTCTGGCCCTATTAGCATATACACATCCCTGAGTGAGAAGCTGCGGTCC
>NC_056618.1:14007618-14007731 GCF_018340385.1 Cyprinus carpio
AACACAAAAAAAAAAAAAAAAAATAAATGTGGCTATTTGTGGAAGTTTTAAAAAATTTTTTGTGGGGTATTTTGAGATAAAACTTAACATACACACAATTAAAAATATTGTTT
>NC_056618.1:14008762-14010099 GCF_018340385.1 Cyprinus carpio
ACCACGAACGACTCGTTTGGACTACAACGCATATCTTCCGGGATTTGTGATGGTTGAGCTGCACTAGTGAAGGCAAAGAGTGTTATCACTATGTGAGTGTTACGGTCCGTGTACCTTCGTATAATTCGTTTTTTAATTTAATATTGAAATCTGAATAATGAAAAAAAAATGGCACATTTTTCATTTGTTCAAACCAAACGAAAAATCAAGAATTCGGCTTCATTTTTCGTTTTGGGACAGAATATGAATAAACAACTTGCACAGTCGATCTCTACATGTGGGCGGGAATGAAACATCCCTCTTCGCTGATTGGTCAACCAAACATTACAACATAATAGTCCTAAAAAAAAAAAAAAAACCTTAGTAATAGTCCCTCAGCTTCTACAAGATCTTAATTGTTTATGTTAATAACATTTGATCCTTTCTCTTCAGCATTAACAGCCCGATGGTAATGAATGGCTTGACACAAAATCATACAGAGGCAGGCCTTTGGGTCTTGGCACACAGCCTGTTTTATATAGTATCTTCTACAAAACGTCGGGTACAAAAGCTGCGTGACACACTGTAGGCGGCGCGTGGGGTAGGAAAGCGCAGAACACTATCAGTAATGGGAACATGTAGTGGTCCTTTGGCACACCGACATAACTTTTGTTTTAGGCAATACGCTGTGTTTTGGACTATGGAGGAACTTAAATAATATGACAGATATAAAAAAAAAAAAACATCCATTATTTTTTTTTATTTAGCACGTTATACAAATTTAGGAAATCATATGTGGTTATCCCACTGGCATGGGACTATTTGTTCGTCAGAGTGCTTGTTTGAGTGATTGACTTCAGTGAAATGTGAATATGACGTCATGATTTGAAGGTGAACTTGTTTGAGTTATAAGAACATATCCAAACCCTGAAATAACAATAAACCAGAGATCAGTGTCAGAAATTAACTTTTTTATATTTGGCAAATGATTTTCACCTGATTTTTTTTTTTTTTTTTATTTTTTATGTTTTGTATGTCATCTTTAATGTTAAATTCTTACAGCAAATAAATTAGAATAATATGACAATAGGCTGTTACCAAATATCAGAGTTATAGAACCTGCGTCTGAAGATGCTTTTAGATGCATTTACAGTTTAATGCTCATCAGACGGCTGTATACGTACATTTACATAGCAATTACAAATGTATAATGAAATGAGATTAACTTTAAACAACATTTTTAATACAGAATTATGAACAAAGTGAAATGATACTTGAATTATGAAAGTAATAACGCCACTAGGTGGCGGTATTTCATTGTGATAATAAAGGAGCCTTTCATTCAATCTATTGGTTCA
>NC_056618.1:14010273-14010357 GCF_018340385.1 Cyprinus carpio
TTTACATCGTATCAGCACTTTTTTTTTGTTTCTTTGGTTCGATGAGTCAGTGAGTGTGTGTCATGCACTGAACAAAACTCTGGT
>NC_056618.1:14010782-14014779 GCF_018340385.1 Cyprinus carpio
GTTGACCAATCAGCGGAGCGGGGTGTTTCATTCCCACCCACATGTAGAGATCAAATATTCAAGCTGTTTATTCATTTTCTGTCCCTGAACATTAAAACGAAAAATGAAGCCGAATTCTTGATTTTTCATTTTGTTTGAACAAATGAAAAACGTGGCGTTTTTTTAAATTTTTCAGAATTTAATATTAAATTTAAAAACAAGGCAGACGAACTTAGAGTGGTTACAATCATCCGGGTTTAAATCACGTTTAAATTGATTTGATTTTGACAATATTTACACTGAAGCTCGCAGGCGGGTAAGGGGCGTGACTTTTCCTGACCAGGCGCCGAGTGGAGCCAATCACAACACACACTGGCCCAGCTAACCAATCACAGCACATTTCATATTTCAGAAGGCGGGCCTTCATTTAGTGATGGGAAGTTCGGATCATTTTACCGACTCGGACCTTTGAGTCTCGTTCAGCAAAATGAACGAATCTTTTTTCGAATCATTTCGTTCATTTTTATGAAATATAATTAAAATGTTACGTGTTACTTCCCTAACGTCTACTAGTACTTACGCAAATGTTGATCACACTACAAACAATACCAAACTCATACTGCTTAATAAACAGAAAAGATTAATTCATTGTTTACCTGGGTCTTCAGTCTAGGAATTAGCTCACCTCACTCTGATTGACAAGTCTTTAGGTCTGAGTTAACCAATGCAGTCTGAGCTGAAGAGAATTGAGTAGTCCATTCAGAGTCTTCGGGTTTGGTAGTCCTTAATCACGTGACAGCCCATACGCTTGACCATAGACTGGAGTTACCATCGGCAACAAATCTGTGTGTAAGTAGTACATTATTCATTTATTTTTTTGTCTTTATGATTTAAGGTACTGCTTAATGTTTAATGTTCGTATTGTTTAATAATAATAAAATAATAATCATACTAAAAAAAGAATGTATAAAGGGCTTCAACTTCTCGTTCGTCTTTTGTCCCGTGACGCATGGAGACAGCAATTAATTTACAAGCTTCCTTCCAACCCGGTGCCTAGTGTATTAATCTTCTTATCACCTTCTACTTATTATTTACTCTTACAGTCCTGCATTTTCTGCGTCTCAAATGTATCTTTTTCTTCTTAAGTTTATAATGTATGAATTTCATGTCACTGATGGTTATTTTCTATACACTGATGTTGTAACAAAGGTAAAAAGGAGTATTTATTAATGAACACGTGATTATGGTGGGTTTAATTTCCTTGTTTCTCTTCTTTGAACACACACTTTCAAAATTATTGGATTAGGGACAGTTGTTGTGTAAATTCAAAACTCAATCGGCGAATTTGTTCCCAATTATATTTTTCCAAATTAGGTGGTATAACTTTACGTTGATCTGTACATAATATTGCTAGAATCCCTTACAATTTATCTAAATTCATAAACAGGCATTACTCGCATGGTATTAAATTTAAGCAACCCGCATGAATTCATTTGGAACAATTAAGACATTGTATAAAAGAGACAATCTTTGTTTGTTAATAACTGGTTTGAGAAAATGTTTTGGTTGTTTCCCATTATTTAACCGGAAGATCTTCTTTTAAATTACGAAAAATTCTTATGTTTTAAATGTAATTTTCTAGTATCTCCCAAAGAATTCTCCATTGTCTATGGACGTATTCCTAAAGGAGATGTTAGACGTTTAAGGACTCATTGATCATCCAGCACTTGATTCTATCTTAGACCCATTTGAAATCCCAGTAGAGGAAAACTCATTCAATTGTTAAACAGATTTTACCTCAGCTAAAGTGTTTTTGAAAAGGTTTAAATCACGACTTAGACACAAGCTTTCTTTTGTGGTGACCCGCATGAAACTGATAGACATATCGTTGGACTTGTCCGCATACACAGCTATGTTGGACTGATTCTCTAATTGTTATACATCGCAGTGTGCTCCAGGGTTTCTCTCTGCTTTTGAAAGTGTACTGTTTGGCTTCTTTAATATTCAAAAGACAAAATTAAGAAATATTTTATTATAACCTATTATGACTATTTCAAACATTTCATTATTCCCTGCAGTAATGCACTCGGTCAAAATCCTTCATATATTGTTTTTTGAAAAAGAGGTTCAACAGTATATCCAAACTATTTCATCTTCCAAAAATCTTAAGGCTTTTAAAACAGTTAATTTAATCTTTTTAATGTATTTAGCTAAAGCTTTAATTTTGTATTATTTATTTTTATGTTTACATAAGTTTGTAAATGGTGCTTTGCATGTAATGCCACTTCTTTGTGTGCAATATTGATTTTCTCTGTACTTTTATCTTTGCTACCTTGGCATTAATAAAAAAAAAAAAACTAATCAATTCTCTTTCTGGCTCAGACTGCATTGGTTATGCTTATGGGTCTGTCACGTGATTAAGGAATGGCTCGAAAACCCGAAAGACTCATGAGATGAACTAATCAATTCTCTTTCCGGCTCAGACTGCATTG
This sequence comes from Cyprinus carpio, assembly GCF_018340385.1. Taxonomy (NCBI): domain Eukaryota; kingdom Metazoa; phylum Chordata; class Actinopteri; order Cypriniformes; family Cyprinidae; genus Cyprinus; species Cyprinus carpio. The sequence goes on from NC_056618.1 coordinate 14,013,254, forward strand.
ACTGAAACAGGTGAACTTCTCTAATTCTAGTACAGAACTATAGAACTATAGAATTTTGCTCATGCGCGACTGAACGAATCACTCCCCGAGACGACTCGTTCTTCCCGAGTCACATTAAAGATTCGTTCAAAATGTTTTAAGTTTTTTTTTTTTTTTTCACCTGATGGTCTTTAATGAACAGAGTCCATCCTGTAGTAAATCACTGAGCTGCTTCACTCCTGATGGTCCAGGATCATTTCCTGTAAGATCCAGCTCTATCAGGTGTGAAGGGGTTGATCTCAGAGCTGAAGACAGAGCTTTATAACCTTCTTCACTGATACTGCAGTTCAAAATGAACGAATCGTTCAAGAACGACACATCACAACCTTCATTTGATACAGGAACTATTCGAGCCGTTCATGCCAGATTGGGGAGAGAGGTGTTGTAATAATGTAAAATAAGTGAAAAATGTGTTTTTTGAACAACCTAGTATTACAGCCTGTTCTAGTACACCCCCCAAAAAAATCAAGACTTTGTAAAAGTGTATAATAGGATTGCTTAATTCCATTTCATGTCAGTCCCTGTTAGCAATGGTGGCATTGGACCCTACTATCTATTTTCATTCAGATGATTGATTTAAATGTTTTTAAGTTTTTTTTTTTTTTCACCTGATGGTCTTTAATGAACAGAGTCCATCCTGTAGTAAATCACTGAGCTGCTTCACCCGGATGGTCCAGGATCATTTACTGTGAGATCCAGCTCTATCAGGTGTGAAGGGTTTTGATCTCAGAGCTGAAGACAGAGCTATAACCTTCTTCACTGATACTGCAGTCTGAAAGTCTACAAAAAATTAAAAACATGAATTGAAAGAAACAATTGGTCTGCCAAATTCATCCAATCATCCACTGCACAATCATATTATAAAATCAAGATCAATTAGTTATTTTAGTAGCATGAAAAAACCAACACTTTTTTGTCATCAGTGACTAGTGTGAGTTATGTCCTCTTGCAAAAACCACTTAATCAATGAAGCTGTCTGGACCTGCAAAAAGAAGAATCTTGTTTGCATCGTAGATCAGCACTTTTTTGTTTCTTTGGTTTGATAGAGTCAGTGAGTGCAGTGTCATGCACTGAACAAAACTCTGGTATTTCCAGCGCCGCCCACTCCAACACTTCTGGATTCTCCACTACATTCATATGCTCAACAGAAATGTGTGTGATTATTAAATGCTACATGCTTTTAGGAAACATGCATAAAAACAAAATCTGATATAAGATCAGCAGGTCTAAATTAAATATTTTGCCCCCTTACTGTGAAATTGGTATGACATTTTTGCCCAAAGCCCTCGCACTTTTTAACCCTACTTCTTTGGTTGTGTATATGACCCATCCATAACCTAGAAAACAATTAAGTAACACGTATAGCTATTTTATTATTGCTGTGAAGATAATAACGACTTTGTTTGTCTACACAAGGTCAGTAAATGAAACCACTGTCTATAACAAAAACACACAAGTATTATTATTATGGTATTCAATATTTCATT
>NC_056618.1:14015504-14018616 GCF_018340385.1 Cyprinus carpio
TATATTTTATTTACCAGAAATCACTTTTCAAAAACTACAACAAACGGACTCGTTTGGACTACAACGCATATCTTCCGGGATTTGTGATGGTTGAGCTGCACTAGTGAAGGCAAAGAGTGTTATCACTATGTCAGAGACACGGTCCGTGTACCTTCGTATAATTCATTTTTTTATTTAATACTGAAATGTGAACAATGAAAAAAAATGGCACATTTTTCATTTGTTCAAACCAAACTAAAAATCAAGAATTCGGCTTAATTTTTCGTTTTGGGACAGAAAATGAATAAACAACTTAAACAACTTACAGTCTGTTTTATTATAGTATCCTTCTATCAAAATCTGTCTGACAAAGCTGCGTGAAGCTCTGTAGCGCGGGGTAGCGAAGCGCAGACCACTATCAGTTTATGTGAACATGTAGTCATAAATTTTGTTTTAGACAATACGCTGCGTTTTGGGCTATGGATGAACTTTAATATGACAGATATGAAAAAAAAATACTTTACAAGTATTTTTACAGTGTAATTTACAGCACATCTATTTTTTATTTTTTTTATTTATCCCACTGGCATGGGACTATTTGTTCATCAGAGTGCTTGTTTCAGTGATTGACTTTAGTGAAATGTGAATTTGACGTCATGATTGAAGGTGAACTCGTTTTATTTATAAGAACATATCCAAACCCTGAAATAACACTTCGAACAATAAACCAGAGATCAGTGTCAGAAATTAACTTTTTTATAAGGGGCAGCTGATTTTCGTTTTTTTTTTTTACCTTTTACCTTTTGTATGTCATCTTTAATGTTAAATTCTTACATCAAACAAATGAGAATAATTATGACAATAGGCTGTTACCAAATAAATCAGTATTCAGAGATATAGAACCTGCGTCTGAAGATGCTTTTAGATGTATTTAACAGTTTAATTGCTCATCAGACGGCTGTTACGTTCAATTTACATGCCATACAATGTTTATAAAAATAAGATTAACTTTATACAATCATTTAATACAGAAATATGAACAAAGTGAAATGATACTGAAGTATGGAAGTTAATATGCCCCTAGGTGGCGGTTATTTCATTGTGTTAATAAAGCAGCCTTTTATTCAATCTATTGGTTCCAAAATGCTTCAGTCATTAATTTAGGAATAAAATCAGTGCTGTTTAAAATGGTCATGGGAATTGTGTCTATTAATGATGGGTCTTTCAAAAACTCGGATTCATTCAGGAATGATACACCCTCTTCTGCGACTGTGAGTCTGTCACACAAGGTTCTGTGGGACTTTGGTTTCGTTGGCAGAGAAAATAAACAATTTTAGTATGCCATACAGTAAGATGGCCAATAACTTCAATGTTAAATTAAATAAACTCAGCTATTGTCGAAAATTACCTATGGTCATAAATTAACTAGTGGTTGCGCTTGTTACAAATCGTTCTCCCCGCGCTGCAGTGCGTCTCAGATTGACCATCAGATTGTTAAAGGTGGTTATAAATAAAAACAGTCGGTGTGCCAAAGATGTAGGCTAGAGTTAGATGTGCAGTGCAGGTGTGAAGTAATTAATATTTTATGAGATTAAACTAATATTTCCTGGTAGGTTGCAGAATTTCTGCTAAACAAAAGAAAGTCGTTAGCCTCTGCCTCAGTACGGTTTTGTTTCAAGCCATTCGGTTAATCTGGCTGTTGATGAAGAGAGAAAATATAGTAGAAATAAACCATTAAGAATCTGTAAAGCAAAGGACTCTTACTTATGTTTTCTTGGACTATTATTATGTGAAATGTTTGGGTGCCTATCAGTCGGTCAGCGGGGTGTTCATTCCCACCACATGTAGAGATCAATATTCGAGTTGTTTACATTCACTTTCTGTCCCTGAACGTAAAAAAAAATAAAAACAAAAATTAAGCAGAAATCTGATTTTTCTTTTGTTTTGAACAAATGGGAAAAACGAAAAATTGGCATTTCTTTAATTTTTCAGAATTGATATTAAATTAAAAAAACAAGGCAGATGAACTAGTGTGGTTACAAGGTCCGTGTACTTTTGAGTCCATTCGTTTTCGTTTTTTAACCAGAAATGAAATACGGCAAATGCGGGTTCTTTCTTTAATGGTTCAAACACTCAATGAATAGACAATATAAACAGACCACCAAACTAATTTCATTATTCAAAAATTGTATTCATTAACAAAATCGTTAAAAAATTTTAAAGCTTGTTGTTTAATGTGTATTATAAATGCTGAATTTAATTATACCATTTTTAGTGTATTATAAGGCTGCTAAGGCCCTCTCGCACTATGACTGCCATTCATACCTGCTTTATGAATAACTTTTAGCTCTATGATCTAAAAGTGCCCCTATATGCCACTTTATAAGGTTCTAGTTATTGTTTTGGAGTCTTCAAAAATCAGGTATGCACGGTCAAACAACCCTTCGTTTTCTCAGAATATGAATTTAATATCCACCACATTTTCAACGATTCTCAAAAGATTTGTTCGAAGCAGTTCTAAGATTCAGTCTCTCTAAAACCCATAGCTCTATGGTCAAGCCTCATTGATTATAACTGAGTTTTGTCGAGACGAGATAAATGAAATTACTGAAGCTTTATATTATTATAGGGAGCGCAGAGCATGCTTCTTGGCCAATTACTTTTTTTTTTCCAGAATTTCAGTAATATTTGTTTTTCCATTGCTGTTGCCAGTGACAGCTGCACGCTGCAAAGATCTGCATGTAGACTGCAACCAAAATGGTCACATTTTTCACAATTTTGTAAGAATGTGCGAGTTCAGATTTGACGTGGTCGCTTTTGTGCGAGTGCATGGTCTGCCCTGATCCAAAGCACCACTGTAACAGGAGTCAGATTTCACTGATCATGTGAAGAGAGGCGCTTTCAAAACCTATTTTATATTTGCCTTGTCAGCATGAGCGCGAAGGTGTGCGCAGTGCTTGGCAAAAACTATGCAAATATTGAGGAAATAATGGAATATGGCAGATTTGTGTTTCACACTAAAATAAAATAAAAGACCACTTCATAAACCAGAGATGGTTGTATTCTTGTGAAAAAAAAAATCCTTGCAAGTCCTGTCAGCGACAGCCAGTTTAGTTTCACTTTTCTTTTTGTT
>NC_056618.1:14018922-14019010 GCF_018340385.1 Cyprinus carpio
CATGACACCAAGAACACAAATTTGAAGTGAAAAGTGTCCAAAGTCCGGCTTATAACACAACAAAAGAGAAATTCCCATTCACAAAATT
>NC_056618.1:14019332-14019424 GCF_018340385.1 Cyprinus carpio
CACACACCCGGAGCAGTGGGTAACATTTATGCTGCGGCGCCCGGGGAGCAGTTGGGGTTTCGGTGCCTTGCTCAAGCACACCTCAGTCATTA
>NC_056618.1:14019593-14019669 GCF_018340385.1 Cyprinus carpio
TTTGTAGCCAAAAAAAAAAACCCAACCCCGACCAAATGATGTGCTCCTGTGATCAACTGAGAAAGTCAAAAAACAG
>NC_056618.1:14019938-14020272 GCF_018340385.1 Cyprinus carpio
ATAGTTCTCAACTGAACGTGCGGGAGAAGCATTACTAAATTTGGCCAAAGAAAACTTGTTAAAATAGAAATTTTTCTATATTGATTTGTGCATTTTTCGAATGTTCATTAAAAGTGTGAAAAATCATTAACAAAAAGTTCTAATTTCAATTTTGGTTTTCAACATAGCATTTAAAGATGCAATAACCGTTCTTTTTTTTATTTTTTTCCGTCATGGTTAAAAAAACTAAAAAGAAATGTATGCAGAAGTACACAGACCTTACAATCATCCAGGTTTAAATCACGCTCAAATTGATTTGATTTTGACACAATATTTACACTGAAGCTCGCAGGCA
>NC_056618.1:14020522-14020616 GCF_018340385.1 Cyprinus carpio
CACCAAAACAAAATCCAGACCTTGTAAAAGAGTATAATAGGACCCCTTTAATTCCAGTTCATGTCATTCCTATTCAACAATGGTGCATTTGACC
>NC_056618.1:14020956-14021028 GCF_018340385.1 Cyprinus carpio
GGTTTTGTTAAGGCTAAATTGATCAAACATAGGCTATGATCATCTCACTGTCTGGTGCAGGACGCTTGGTCA
>NC_056618.1:14021591-14021687 GCF_018340385.1 Cyprinus carpio
CTGTTACCCAGCTTTGTTCCGGGACCGCACAATTACAAATTAAAACTCACCAGTGTTTGAACACACATAGAAAACAATAGATATGAATTTTAAAGC
>NC_056618.1:14021780-14027789 GCF_018340385.1 Cyprinus carpio
GTTTATTTTGATTAACTTGTGCAGTCTGGGAGAAGGTAAAATATTCAAATCTATGTGAAACTGTGGGGGTCACTAGAGTTGGGTAATTAATGGGATACACTTTTAAAATAATACGTCAGATTTTCAGTCTACACTGTACATTTTCAAACAGAGTCACGATGACTTCATTCCGGGTTTCATAGTTTATTTCAGAAGATCCAGCTCAGTTCAGACTTTGCCGGGTTTGAATTTAGAGCTGCAGCCAGAACATGACACCCTCCTTCTGTGATACAGTTGTTCTTCAGACTGCATAAAGAGAAAACACTTCAGGTTTAATCTGAATATTTACCAGTATGTTTTAGCTGACAGCTGACAAATACTGACTGCTGATGATGATGACGCGAACAACCACATTACCAATGTCAATCGTTTTTTTTCAGTCAGCAATCTCTTATATACAAGGAACACAAAAAACACCCAGCAGCAAGAATTTAAAAATGTCGTTGTAACATTGAAATAATGTACAACTTATTGGTTCCTAGTTCAAAACACTTATCCGACAGTTCAGCAGCGATCTGATTCACTTTCGTGCTGGCATTGGGGGTTTCAGTGATCTCGATATGTACTCGCCATTGCACCTGAATCCCCAGATTTAAGGCATGTAATCCAAGGTCATTGACATTCCAAGACCCCTCACATTTAAACACATGACTAAGTTAAACAAGTGCTCCTATTTCGGATCATTTGAACTGTATTTTCCCCCACACCTAGCTAGAACCCAGACTCGGAAAAAAAGAAAGCAGAACTGACTGAGAACCTTAATTCTGTGCTCTCACTAAGCAGATCGGCCGGTCTTTGAAAGCTTACGGATCTCACAGGAGCCCGTATATCAACTCTGCATTCAAACCACTGTTAGATGTACCTTCCCAGGTATGGTGCACAGTAGAATGCCTTCCAATGCACTATCTGTGTGCGTTACACCTACCACAAACACCACAACACACTCAAGAAAAAAGACTTTCTTAATAAAATGGATATCTAGACTAAAATATCCTTCGTCTTTGTAACTTCCCAGTCATCTACATGTCAACCACTAACCCCCATGTGATTATAATGTTTTCTCAAGACACTTAGCGGTGTATTCTCTTTGTATAATTATTTCGCTTCAAATAGCATCTAGATACTAAGACATAAGTCATGTTTTAGAGGGATGTGTGATGTTTCGCACCCTTTCTATATGCCTATGAACAACGTTGGACACGATCCCGCACTATGCATTCTTATGAATGTACTAAATTGTTATCATATTTTATATGTGTATAGGAATGTTTTGGATTTCACAATTAGAACTCACTGCAAAGTAGCGGTCATGAGGGAAAATTTGTGGAATTAACTCGTTCAAATTCACTGATACATATAAACATTAATGTGATGAGGTTATATTAATGGGATACCAGTCATGACAGAACATCCGCAACCATTGTACCCGATAAAATGACATAAATCTAAGATTAATTGGTACAACCTACACACTATTTGAGTATGTGGGCCCAAAAGGCCAATTTTTTAGAGGTGATACTTTAGATACTCGAGTTGCTTATATCACCATTCAATTTAGCATTTATGTAAAGCAGTCAACGCTAGCTCAATGAGCTTAGATTGTTTTTTCAGCGTTATTGCCGGTCAGACTGATCCCGCTGTTTAGCGCTAGAACGTTAGTCCATGCGGGTGTGTCCATCATGAGCCACAAGACGGTCTAGCCTAAGATGACGCCGATAGCCAAAAAATCACTTGACTGCCGGAACCCTGCTAGCTTACGCGGCCACGAGGTGAGACACAGCAAAACTATTTCGAACGCTGAGTACTGAGATTTTCAACTTATACAGATTACTTTCTTTCTGTTGCGCGTAAAAGGTGTAGAGTTTTCAGTGGCGATCAAGACTAAGTTGTAAACGCCGGTCTGCACTTGGGGTTACTGTTCCTGACCTCGTACGTGGTGCCCGTATCGAACTAACACCTAGACCCCACCCGGTCCCACATCTGCGGTAAAGCCACCTATCGAACGCAACCACGGACTTCCCAAGAAACGTCCCTTACAACTCGAGATCTACCTGTTTTAGACTTTTTTTATAAAAATCGCAGGCAACTTTGGGAAACCCCCTTAAAGCGAACAACAATGGAACCCCCCGTTACACAAGGCATCACAAGTACATTATCGCCTCCAGACTTGGTAGCGCTAGAACATGTAAACTGTCATAGAAAACAAATGGGTCAATGCTAAGATTACCTGTATTTAACCTAACAAACTGTTGATGAATATCCACTAGATAAAGAGGGGTTGTATAATTAATTGAGAAAATCTAGGAATTAAATGTTTTAAGGCCTTCAAAAATGCACATCTCATGGCTCACGGTGTCTGTATGGACTATCCGCCATTGCACAGTCACATGCCCCTCGCGATGTGCCAACTCCTGTATTTTTCCTAACGTTCTAATCGCTGATCTGCCTGCAACTGGTGTCGCTCTACAACACAATCTTGGCCAGATGGTGCCCTCTTCATCCGATTCTGATCAGATCTTCATGTCCTAATAAAGGATGCACCTATCTGCTATTGAAAAGAAGAAGTTTCCCTAAACAGCACATAATCCTGTGTCAGCTTAAAATGCTTACCAAAGTTAATGTATGTAAACTGCAAAGGGGGTTATTTTCGTTCAATTATGATGTATTATTCACACTATACCTTTTGGATATTATTAATAATCCAGCAGCAGTAGTATTTGATGTTAAACACTGATTCCTCACGGCCGGCATGATCAGGATGGATATACCGGCACAATAGCCGATTAATTATTTTCAGCATGACATGTTCAGTTATCAGGACCGTGACAAAGTGTTCTGATAGATATGAAAAGTGATCCCTTAATTTAAAAATCTTAAAAAATGATAGCGCGGAGTAGAATGTGATCTAAATGGACCTAGTGTCCTTGCGAGACATCTCAGGTTATTAAGAGCTGCCAGTTGACAACTACTTGCATTGTTTCAGTGGATAACCCAGTCAAATGTACTAAAGCGGTTACGAGAATACATTCATTTGTTGTTAACATGCAAGAGGCTTTGACTTGTCGAGAGCAATCTCAATATCAACAACACGTTAAAAAAAACTGCCATGTGCAGTCAATACACAGGATTATAAAATGTCCTTGAAACTATGACAAAACACGTACATCAAATGCCTAAGCGTTCTAAAGTGTATCTGTAGACCTGCCCAGTATCGAGCAGACGATCTAAATCTATAGAAGTCGTAAATAGACAACCTTCAGATAAAATGTCAATCTGTCGATACAATCATACAAGGCCTAGATAATGAGACTTAAAACAATCAAGTTCCAAAATAATATGTTTTCTTAAGAGGAGGGTTTTTTAAGGTTGTTAATCTCAAAGGGACAAAATGGCGGTTCAGGCCTTGCTTCTAGCACCTTTTTCCCTCCTTGCGACACTAGACTCAGGAAGACGCTAAATATTGTACTTTGTTTTTGCTTTCAGTTAATAGCAGACTGATGTTCTCCGTAAACAGGTTATGGGTAAGAAGATTTGTTCTGTTGCGTTTGACTAGAACTATGAATTCATAAATTGGCTATTCTGCAACGCGAGCACCAGGAGAACCTCAGCATTCGCTGCTCTTTTGGGAGTACTGGGGAAAAGATACCGTCAAAGCATGCCTGCCATTCTCGTGGTAGTAAGTCTCATGTTACTCCGAAAGTTTTGTGCTTTATATTTACATCACTAAACTGATGGCGTTTAAAATATTAAAAGCTGAATGGAAGGCTAATCCCAGAGACTTGCCGTATCTCATAGCAACATAGATAAGGGCTCTCTGGAATTGTGAGCCAATGCTTGCAAATATATGCGAGGCTGAACGGTCTCTGGTACGGGTGAGCGTACCGGGAGGCATTCGTGCTCGGCGTGCATATCACACTCCTAGGCTGGTTGGCACAACGGTGTTAACACAGATTGATCTGTAACTACCGTAACCAAACAAATACGGATTGTCACAAACTTAGGGCAGTAATCTCGACAATTTTGCAATTTCATATCACATTTTTTTTCAAATCCGTGCAGAGGATCTTCACTTCCTGAATTGCCGGCAGATTATTTATTGTTCATGTTTCAGCTCTATCTTTCAGACTGGTAGCTGATCCCAAGACGATCTAGCCAGTCGCTGACAGCTTATGCATTAGTTTGTATGGTAAGGGCCAGGATCATTCGCACTTGCGAAGCAGAGGTAATCGAAGTTACAGAGTTAGATACATGTGAACGTAGAAAAAATTAATATTGGAATAATAATGTTTATAATAAACATGATGTAATTACTTCTGCAGACCTTAATCACTGGCATTTGCTGAAGAAATTGCAGATATGTTTACATAAAACCCCCATTGTAAATATAATAAAAAGCTCTTGCAAACTTTAAATAATCAAAAGGGCGGAAGGTAAAACAATAAAAGTTTTGGGTTAATGGCATGGAGTTTATACCCCTAAAAGGATATTACATATAACTTGAGGGGTGGTCTTGGGGGGGGTGGGTCTGCGAGTAATAGGTGATCGCATTGAGGTTTTTCATAGTCCGATAGATTTCGCGGATGTCTTTAGCTTCTTCAGTTAACTGCACGTGGAGTAGCAAAGTAACTATGGAACAATGTGTTGTTATGGCATGAAGTGCTTCTTCGTAGCTAACTAACTTGGCGTGAAAAGAGAATTGTTGTACAATAAACCCATGGTAAATCGAATAAAACAGTATTGCACTTTAATTCAAGGTCTGCAATTTTTAAAGAAAAAAAAGGTGTAATCAAAATGTGTTTTGACCCATCCCTACAGATATACTACTGGTAACTAATGGGGTGTTGAAAATATCTTACATATAGTATCGCAATGTGTTCCACGGCAACTACTGGATTGGTAAACGATGCCAAGTTCAATCTTTTAGTACACTATTTGTAGAAATATAAATCAAGTGCCTTGAAATCCACTAGATGGTGGGTGTTGAATTTTTTTCTAAAGAGAGGTCAGCGAGATGCGCTTCAGCAAAATTGAGTTAATTTAAAGTCTTTAACGATATCAATGTATATTATTTAATAAATTTATTAAATAATCATTTACAAGCATTTTCGGTGTTGGTGTTCCGCCAAGTGCTCAGACCGTTCAGTGTCCATTTCGCCCCGAGACTTTTCATCTTGTTAAGGATCCCTAGATGTACGACTACATGTTGTCGTATTTAATTGAATTTAACCAGTAATTACTTTCAAAATGCCACCAATTGTTGAACTGTCCAGAAGGCTGAACAACCGAGGATCATTGTAATTATGAGCAAGGCAGAATATAATCACAGAGGATACAAATTTTTAAAATCACAATAATAATTGTATTGTGAACAAACAGTATCGTAGGCTTAGTTAAATAATATCGGATCTGAGTTCCTCTGAGGAGATTCCCACCCCTACTGTATAAACTGGTATAGAGGTATGGTTTAATTATCACTATAAATCAGGGGTGTCCCGAGCCTGCTATGGAGATCATAAGTAGATTAATGTAACTTTAAGATGAGACACCAAACATGACCAACATATATTAAATAACTTACAGAGCTCTTTTGGAGGTTTTGAGACTGACTAGCTGATCTTAGATGATGAATGGGAGACACTACTCGTCTCGATTTCCATTAGAATTAATGTGCAGCCTCAGACGTCACATCCCATCGCAGGCTCGCCTCCTCTACGATGGTCTACAACAATAAGTGTCAGAAGCAGACACATGAGGGGGACAGTAGGCGGGCGCAGGATGATGCAACCAACTGGGCAGTGAAAGATCAGCAGAGGTATGAGAGACTTCCTATTGCTAAGGTGGGGTCTGTGAATGTCTGTTGCGCCCAGAAAGTTTGGGTCGTTTCCAGTTCATTCAGCCAGGTAGAACAGATTGATGGATACTCTCTCTCGGAGATTAGATTCAGATTTCTGTCTTTCTGTCTTTGCTTGT
>NC_056618.1:14328789-14416289 GCF_018340385.1 Cyprinus carpio
CAAAATATGTTAACGTAAGTCTTCGGGAAACTGGGAGAAGAGCAGAGTAAACTTTATACACAGTCTGTACATGATATCAATAAAACACGCGTCAGATTATATTTTTAAGGATTAACCTAAAATAAGGTTTGAAACCTAAAATAAGCATTATATGCTGGAAAACACTGAATAGTTGTGATAATATGACAAGAGCTCAGCGCAATAAGTCATGGCTACGGATTTTGGTAGGGTTATGTCTATCGCAGCCACTGCACTAGCCATTATATTTAATTGAAGGAGGCGTAAGCGTATATCTTTACAGAAGCAGCACAGAGATTCTGGGATGCTTCTGAAATGTGCTGTGGTGCAGTTGGTATAAACATAAGCATTAACCATTAAGTGGCTGCGATCAGCTCCAGTGGCCAGAGCCATAATGCAGTGTAACTAAGGGGTTATCCGAACATTAATGGAAAGGAAAACGCCTTATACTTGAGATCGGCCATGTATGAAGTGTTTCTTGGAGGTTATAATACGTTGAAGAATGATCATATGACTTTTTACGTATGCCATGCGACCTGAAAATGTGAAAAAAAAACATTTACATTGCAGTTTTGCTAAATATTCTGTTTTTGAATTGGCTAAAAAATCCACCTCATGCAAGCGTAAAAACTTTTTTTCGATATATGGGCGAAAGTTTTTGCAAAATCGATGCGTTTCCATTAGATGTATTTTCAATTTGCAATTTCAATTTGTGCAATTCGAAGGGTAATTGAAATGCAGCCAGTGATTTAGCACCTATTTTTAGCATGCTAACGCACCAGGAATACATTCATTCTAATTTTTTCTTCTAGAGCAGCAGTTCCCAAACACCTTCCTCGCAGAATGACTTATTTACAAAGCCATAGCAGATATTTTTTTTTAAAAAATGTTTTTTTTGTAACTCAAACAATCAACTAATATCTGGTAGAAGGTGACTTTACCAGATCACACCATTGTTTACTCCCTTTTTGCAGATGGATGAGATCAGAAATGACCTATTCTACAATCTACTACTCAGGCTTAGCTGCTTATGAATGACGTTTGTCATTTGGTTAGCATATGCAGCTAAAGCTAATCTATATGCTAAACCAATGTCCCAAAAATGATAGTGGGTTGGCTCAACTCAAGCGTGCCCATGTTCCTGCTGAGAGATATCAGGTCTGGCTCACGCTGGGAGCCATTTAAGATGGCATTAAGCCCTGGGGGTGTTGATTGCGGTGCTGCCGTAGCAAGCTGTAATTTAAGATGGACGACGACATTTGCTCTATGCAAATGAAGGCTGATTCAGCAATAGCGAAGGCTAATCAGCAGCCGCTACATTTACGAGCCCAGCACTCCAATCCAAGACATCAGCGCCTTCTGCAAAACCCTGTGGCACGTGAGTAACTGCCATGCAAACGGTAAAAACAATTCACTGGCTTTTGTTTAGCAAGAAAACCCACTTTATGTAAGTGCAACGTCTTTTGAAATGGGTAACAATCCTCTTCGTAACAAAAAATGGTATACCATGCAGTACCTCATACTCCTGGGAGAGCTTCAGGTTGTCGTTGGCCTTCAGTAGCTCCGTGTGCTCGGCTAGCTCAGAGATGGGTATAGGAGGGTGGTTCATCATACCTGTGCACCAATCAGGAGACAGAAATATAAGGTCAGAAAGACCAACGGGGCCAAGAAAGACAGTTAGAAAACAAATCCCAAAAGATGGTGGAGAAAACTGGACTGGGGTAGGGGAAGACACCCAAGCAGGTTAGACAATGAGGTGGGGACTGGAGTGAGGAACAGTGGGTGATGTTAGAGACAGTGTGACCAGGCCAGAGCTCTACATAATCAATTGGACCAATCAGGATCGTCCTAATACAGAAAAACCAGCTGCATTTATACAGACAATATGAAGGAAAAGACCTGAGGACGATTGCTAAGGTGCTACAAAAACCCCAGACCAATTACAAAAATGATAGCAGGTCAAATGGTTCATAATAGCTTTGCAGTATGAAATTTCTCCTTTCTCACCCAGCTGTAGCTTAAAACGACAAACAGGAGGACACTTCATATACTTGGTTGGTAAGACAAACCATACGTCTGTCCTCAGCAGGCTAAGACAAGGGGAAAAATGCGCTTGGTTGCCTTCGTAAAACCAAACAAATCTCCTTTCAAACTGAGTCACAGGAACAATAAATTGAAACAACCCCCAAGATCTGCCCTTGAGAAATACGTTCATGTCTGCAGAGCTGAAATGTAATAGATTTAATCAAATGCAAAATCTGAAAACTTCTTTTCCACCAAGGCTAGACAAAAGGCCAAAAGCACACAAGATTGAAGCTATATACATTGCATCTGGAATAGCGGAATGGTATCCTTGTTGGTATCCTGTAGGGTTAACCCTATGTTACCCTAAACAAAGCGTGTCTAATCCTGATCCTGGTGGGCCATCTACCTAGCTTAATTCCAAATTTAACTCATCTGAACCAGCTAATCAAGGTCTTCAGGACCACTAGAAACTTCTAAGATCACTAAAAACTTTACCTAACCGTAACCCCATTCCGGCATTCGAGGACTGTTTGCCATAGATTTGAGCATGAAAGGACACAAGCTTCTGTGTTGCATTTTATGCTAGGCCTTATAAATAGACTTATCTGCATGTCGTCTAGCATGCAACCAATATATGGACTTTGTGTTCTTGTTCTTGCTGTTCTTGAGGGTGGGGGGGGGGGGGGGGGGGGATGCTTCCACACTAAACACGAAAAATACGAGTGAGCCAGAGGTAGAAAAATACAATATTGCCTTTCCCTGGAGTAAACCTCTAGCTTTAATATTTCTAACAGATTTCCTTTTGGCAGAAGCTTGCAATAATTTCCTTATGCAATCCTTCATTTGCGCTACAATGGGAAATAAAGCTCTTGAGGTGGAGGGGAGATGATGGGGGCAATCAGGGTAAGGTAGAGGGTCTATTCGAGAGTTCTGGCCTGGGTAAGGATGACCCGATGGTACCGATGCAAAGTGAAGTGCCGTGTTCTCTGCTTCAGTTCAGCCAAAGCTAAGCAAGCGTGTCACGGAAGCAGTCGCCCTTGTTATCTCTGCAACAACCTACAAGACCTTTCCTCAAACAAGCACTAGTTTTGCTGTTTGCTCAGACCGAAAACTTCCTAGGCCTCTCGCTGTGGAATTAATCCAGTTATGAATTAGTAATGGATTATGGAAGAAAACAGACATAGCTCTTCCTAAAATAGTCACCAAAGTTTTTATAGAAGGCATTGAACTTTCTTCAGCATGAGGTCAAAAGTTGGATAAACGTTGACATCTTCCTTGAAGAGTTACTGTGATTTAATTAAGCATGGATAATCTGCATAATCACATTAGCCATTCTCAATTTCACTTCCATTTTTTTTTTTTGTAATGTTGTACGTCGCAAATGGTTTGGGTTTGATTGAGAAAGTGCACTTGCTAGCAAATGCCACTCACCACTCAAGATGCCCTGAAAAAGTTCTAGCTGTTAGCTTTCAGACTTTCATGCAAAACAAAGCTATGCTAATAACAATTTTTCCTCACCCACTATCTGGACACTAACACTTTTCTAACTCCACAAATGTTATTCTCATCAGCCTGGCCACTCTCTTTTTCTAGACTCGCCTTAAGGTAAACCAAGGTAATTTATGCCAAAGCACTCTCGAAGAAGATCCAAAGGGTAACTTTGGCAAACAACCTGAGATCAGACCTGCATGCTAAACGCCAACAACCTCCATGATGCAATGAGAAAGGCCATCTAAAGCCAATCGCAACCCAAGAAACTCGGAAGATTAGCACTTTCCAATGTCAACGTATTCCTCAACTTTGCTCCGTGTCAACAACAATTACTCGTGCCCCGTTTTTCCATTTCATAAATTAGCTGTTATTTGTTTGTTCTCAGGAACGATCTCCCCACAAGATGTAAGAAACAATTACATTTAATCCGATCGGGGTGCAAAAAAACGTTTTTAACCTCTGCAGATTACTTTTTCTTTTTTGTTTTTTTATACTTTCACAGTCAACTTTGTCAAATAATTAAAACTGGACATTGATATTTACTGATTATTGAAGACATTAGGTTTTTGTAAGAGATGAAAGCACTAAATACATGTTACAAAAGTGGCTTTGCGTGCATGACCTTATCTGTTTCTTATAATTAACTACATTCAATTTCAAGTATTTATGCAAAAGACACTAAATAGTCAAGGTCCAATCAGATATAAACTCTTTCAAGGACAAATTCTTGTTGCTGTTCATTTCCTATCTGTTCTCACTGCCAAGCTTTCTGTGTCTCTCTCTCTCCACCGTGGAATCTTTTTATCCCCTGCAATCAAGCCCAAGATCAGTAAGCGCGAGAGATGCAAACTGTCTAATTACATATTTTCAGTCTCTTATTTGCGCTTGACAGGTGATGCAAATAACAAATTCTTTTGATATCCGCTGCTGCTGTTCGCGAAACGATTTTATGCGATTGTTCATTTACATATAAAAGGAAAAGCGCACAGTATATTTCCCCATAAAAACAAGAAAAAAAGGGAGTCGTGTTTCTCTTTCCTCTGCCTCACTGGGGGGCAGGAGGGATATATCAAATGTCGGACTATTGTTTGCAGAAGGTTTAATTAATTCTGCTCGTAATCTCCGCCTGCAGAACGACCCCATCGGTGGAGAGATGAATGTGGGTCTGAACAGACCGGATGCTGGAATGTGTGGAGACTTGTGTAAAAATCATACCGCAGAGCCGTCTCTACATGATCAGCTGCTTTTACTGTGGATTAATAGTGTTCAGCCAACAGCCTGTGAGAACAAAGCAATCGACAAGCAGAAGTATAAAAAAAAAACGAATTTAAAAGGAAAAATTAAAAGCTGTGTTACGAATGAAAGTTAAAAGCAGTCATAATTAAGATGAAAGAGTTAACCGCATTTGTATTTTAACTTCTCTGCATAATGCAGAACAAATGTCTAGGACAATCACTCGCATTGTTTGCTTCAATTTGTAATGTATTTGGTGTATCTATTTGTAGAAATTAAAGCTATCAATAATAAGACTATAGATAGGCAAAAATAATTTTAAGCATTAATAGAAATCATTATGTTTGTGATAATGATTTAGAATAAAAAAACTGAAAAAAAAAGTAAATTGCATATAAGAATAATACAAATGATAATATTATCAACATAATTATTTATTAACTTAAGTGATAATATATTCATTAATTATAATTATAAAATGTTTTTATTTCACTTTCATTTAAATATGGTCAGGTTACATTAAAAGCATAAAAAGTTTATTTGACTTGTTTTGTTTTTATATATTGGCTAACATGATGTCTTTTTATGCAAAAAAAGCAAAAGATAGGATTATATACTTGATTTTATCCAACATAATGCATCTCGTATTGGAAAAGCAATTGCTAATGAGATGTAGTTTTAGGTTTCATTTGAATTACGACTCCTTTTAACTTTCCCAGGGTTACGGGAGTGAAAATTAGCGCAGATCCGGCAGTTTGTGAGGGAGGAAAAAAAAGTCATATGCAAATGTAGTCGGAAAACACAACCCATTATTCCGGATGTGGGGCAGACGCATTAAAAAAAGATAAGAAAACACCAAAGCTCAGTGCGAGATGCAAGCACTAACTTTCATAGTCAAAACCGGCTTCACTGACAGGACTGCTTAGACCCGAATCTGTGAAAAACAGCAAACAGCAAAAAATAAAATAAAAGCATCCCTCTTTGAATGTACTGATAATTAGTTGAGAACAAAATCTTGAAATGGACTGAACGAAATGGGAAAAACAAGATAAATGCAAGGGAATTAATAAGCAGAAAAGAACTTCTCCTTTATGCATTTTCTCCTTCCAATTAATTTTTCAGACTATATTGTGCATTTTTAACCAGGCAGGAGAACGGACCACCCCCTGCTTTGAATGAAGGCGGTAATCCTCGTGAGGGTCCTCGCCGTTGGATCTGACGCCAAGCAGTCTGTCAGATGCTGAAAGTAGGACACTTGCTCACACATCAGCCGTCCTTTGTCCAACATCACAGTCGACATACATGAACCGCTGCAGATACTGTTTATAACGTGTCTTTACGGCAAACTCCACGCTAGTTTTTTAAAGAACAAATCCTCAAAATATCAGATGGCGGCGCCGATCAAGCGGTAAAACGACATACGGTCAGAGTTTAGCGGCTCAACGTCTGTCCAGCTGTCTGGAGCGATAGCGCATGAGGAGTGTCTTTAGCTTCTGTTGTCGAGGTCTGAACCATCTGTGATGACTTTAGGCACATGACACCTATGCAGACGCGCAGATTAACACGCTAGCGAGCAGATCAGGTTTGAAATCGCATTGTAATTAGGAGTTTTCTATAAAATTATAAATTAAAAAGCAATAAAAAAAATAATGTTTTAAATTACAATAAATTTAGAATTACTTTTGTTGTGCACAGTGGGCACATAAATTTACAGTAACCCTCTGGCAGTCTGGTTTTAAGGCTAACAGCAATGAAAGGGTTACACTTTAACATGAAGAGTGTGAAACACACACACACACACACACACACACACACACACACACACAGAGAGAGAGAGAGAGAACAATATATAAAACTTTGTTGACCCTTACAATACAGTTTCTTTTGTTAACACTAACTATATCAATTAACA
Source organism: Cyprinus carpio (assembly GCF_018340385.1). Classification (NCBI taxonomy): domain Eukaryota; kingdom Metazoa; phylum Chordata; class Actinopteri; order Cypriniformes; family Cyprinidae; genus Cyprinus; species Cyprinus carpio. Next base: position 14,335,469 of record NC_056618.1, read on the forward strand.
TGAATAATATTTAAATAGCATTTATGAAATGTAGTTAATATTAAGTAAAAAAATTACTAATACATTATTAATTAAAATGTATATTATCTGTTAACATTAATGTACTATGAACTAAGATGAACATTTTATTAACTAATATTAAGTGCAATATTAAGTGCAAGATAAACTAAAATTGAACTATATATATATATATATATATATGTATATATATATATACACACATATATATATATAGTTCAATTTTAGTTTATCTTAGTTAATGCACCAAAACGTTTAATTATCTATAAGCATATCTCTCTCTCACACACACACACAAGATACAAGATTCTTTATGACTCAAACGGTGTAGTTGAATTGGTTTTTAAAGTGCTCATAAAAGCAAGAATAAGGCATGATTTTATTTTTTATCTATCTCTGAAGAAGGTGAAAAATTTTGAGAACATTTGGAGTGTAGAAAACTTGCTGTGTTGGGTTGATAATGATGTATTGTCTTTTGCTGAGATTATGGGATAATGTAATTAAGTGTTCGTAATGTTTTTTTTTTAGTTTTTTTTTTTTTAGAGCTTTTGTATCTAATAAAGGTGTTATAAATTCTCAAAAATTCTCTCTCTCTTTCTCATACACACACACACCCAACCACCCACTCAACACACACACACACACACACACACACACACACCCTCCCCCTCCCCCCACACACACAGAGGTAGGCTGCTTTTACACGACAATGATGTAGTCAAAAACTGAAAAGTTTTTCCCTTTTTTAAGTTTTACGTATACATGATAACATTTTCAAAACGATTCCCCTTTTAGAAATATCTGCGAAAACGGCCAAAAACGCTGTATTACGTATGCTAGGCCAGTAGTTGGTGCTGTCACCAAGGTAGTAAACAGTACCCATAGACAAGAGATGATTATATGTTGTATATGATGTGTCTCTGCTGTTGGTTTTTAATTTTGGTGAAGTAAATCCACACTTTGCTGAAGAAGCGTAGGCAAACTCTTGAGAAGCAACAACAGTACCATGTACTCCGCCATTGTTCTGTATGTTTGTTCGCGCTTGCCTTTAAAATCGACACGTACTTCAAAAAACAAAACAAAAAAAATATTGACTTTAAATTTGACGTGTTATTCATGAAAATGATGTAAGAGATTTGTAAAGATTCCCGTATTGGGTGTTTACACGGAAATGATAACGGTGGCATTTTCATAAACTTGCACTTTGAAACCCATTTTCAAAAATATGCTAAAACGTCCTTGTTGTGTAAACGAACAGGCAAAACGCATAAAAAGTTTACCGTTTTTGGCTGAAAAAATTGTCGTGTAAATGGACCCTTAGAATGAGATCAGACGAGAAGGGGAAAAGCGTATAAAGTTTTTAGTGTTTTTGGCTGAAAAAATTGTCGTGTAAATGGATGCTCTCCATAAGTAAAAAGTTTGAAGAGTCTGGATAATGTACTTTAAAAAAATATAAGACAATTACAGTTTCGTTTTACTTACTGTTACTTTTTAATAAATTGCCATGGCAACACCGTTCAAGATTTCCTAAATCCGTTCACAATTTAAGTTCCTCAATATTTTGCAGTCATATTGACAATTCCATGATTTTCATACGAGTAGTATGTATTAATTCACAGCCATGTATGACTGTAAATTAGAAAGTTGTCCGGCTTAATGAAAACAATATATGTAACGAGTTTGGTGACTGTAGGAAAAACTAACCCACCAAGTTTTGTCAAAAGGTTTGCGCTATGGTCGTAGCTGGCTTTATGGTGTCTGTATATAGTGTGTATGATGTTTGGTTTTTTTTGCTAAAACTAACTGCTCACTTTTGTCAAAAGGTAGCACTACATCTGCCTCAAAAACACAGGAAAAAAAATGTTAAAATTTAATGTGTTGCCATAGTTATAGTATTTAAGATATCAGTAATCCCTTCCCAGTTTTTGCATCTGCCGTGTTCGTGTAAATGGACCCTTAGAATGAGATCAGACTGATCGTGTTTTGACACAGCCGTTTCAAAGCATTTTGAAAATGACACACTTCCTGCTGCCATTTGGTGGCGCTATAACTTTCAGTCATAATAGTCACATCTGTTGTTACACACATCCTATTTCTCATTTCTCGCTATATTTTCGTCACCTTGGCACGGCCAAACCGTTCGAGATACCAAAAATCCCTTCGGAATTTAGCATCTCCAATATCTTGAGGTCATGCTGACAGCTGACCAAGTTTGGTGGCCATCGTTTGGAAATCCTAGGAGGAGTATATCAAATTCCAGAGCATGCGCTTTTTACACAGCCCTGAATAGCCAACTTCCTGTTGGGCAGAGCCAATGACATGCTGTGTTGAAGTTGTTCAGCTCAATGAGACCTATATGTGTACTGAGTTTCATATCAATATGTGCAAGTATGTGTGAGATATACATCAAGTTTTTTGACTGTGCTCCAGGGGGTGCCGTAGAACCTGTGTGCCATGCCTGGGTCCCAGCCTCTGTGGCATCATAATAACCACAGATTACAACGTGTGTGCCAATTTTCAAGAGATTTTGAGCATGTTAAGGCCCCAGATAGTCAAAAAAAAAAAACCTTATAAGAACAAGAGGACCCTGCGCCTTAGTGGCTTGGGCCCTAATTATACTAGCATAATGTACTAGTGACCATATACAGCCAATGGAAAAAAAGAAAGAAAAAAACAGCATAGACATATTCATCTGTTATCTGTATTTAGTGGTTTTCAGTTTTTTTAAGCATTGTATTTCAGAATTAATATTGTAATTAGCATTATAAGTAGGAATGCATAATATATTGATGACCATATACAGCCAAAAGGATTGAATGAATGAATGAATGAATGAATGAATGAATGAAAATAGCACAGAGATAATTATTGGCCATTTGTAATTGTAAGCATTGTAATTCAGGATTAATATTATAATAATGTACAGCTAATAGATAGATAGATAGATAGATAGATAGACAGATAGATAAAACAATAATTACCAGTTATCTGTATCGGCTAAAATAAAAAATATTATTAAACATGAACTAAAATCATTATGTTAGTGATCAACAAAAACATAAAGTAACTGAAAAAAAATTGTTAATAGTTATTAAACATCAAAAAAATGGATTAAAACAACTATTATAATAATTATGAACATATCTGTTAGCAATTTAAAAATAAAGTGCATAGATGCATCTCTTTATTTATAAGATATATAAAATGCCCAAAGAGCTTTTACAATAAACATTGTTTGGCTTTTCTACCTCCCAAATCTATGTAAATCTTAAAAAATCAATATAAAAGCCATTTTATTCCATAATATTACATATTTCTGAGTAAAACAGAATGAAGAAATCAATAAAGAACAAAAAAACAAAAAAAAAACCAAAAAACAAAACAATGAATTGTGGCAAGATTTTAGAAAGCTGCCTAAAAAATGACTAAAAAGGATGCGGGTGAGGATTATAAATCTTCTATTTACAGACACAATTAATCACGGGCCTGGAAAAACCATGAATGTTTGCGAGTGTATAGCATTAAACAGTTTGCTAATAAAAAATATGTTTGTCTTCTAGAATACCAATACAAACAGACTGAAGGGGACGTAGAGGAACTGAGCAGAACCTGACCCTAAACGCGCTACGAAATAAACCTAATGTCGGCGTCTCGTCTCATTAGGAGAAGTTGTGCGCCATATGTGCCAGTCATCCATGTGAACTCAAGTGTGCTGCTTTGAACAATGGCCCCTATTAGCTAATGGAAATGTCGCAAATGTTTCCCCATCCCAGTTAATTAGGCTAAAATGTCCACTTAAATGAAAATTCACCAAGCAAAGAGATAATGACACCCCGCGCTTAAAAAGAACAACGTCGCGTCGCAAATTGAACGCTCCTCAATTAATAAAGTCCAACAAGGATGGCTTTAACGAGGCGAGTGTCTTGATAGTGTTGAAGTGGACGAAAGAGGCGAGAAATACGATGAAAGTGTGCCGGGCTCATTTCTGATGTGTTATTAGGCGGCTGCTGGACAAGATGGCCCACAATGGACAGGTGATTATGGGAAATGAGGTGGCGATAGTGGCTTTCTTGCATTCTCCCCCTCCATTTCTCAGCTGGCTCTCATTTTTATCTGGACCGAAGGAGAGCTCTCGGCGTTATGACCTCCTCGGGCGGCTGCACTGAGATTACCGCCTTTGAAACGAGAGCTGTTTGATGGGGAGACGCCGAGAGCGGACAGGAGAGAGACGCCATCGACAAATTCACTCCGCGCCACTTCAAGGAGCTGCCGAGAAATGTCAGGGTAGGTTTAAAGCGTAAAGCCAGTGAAAATGAGGGCGCTCTTTGAACTGGAGGATTTTGACGAGACAAAAGATAGTCTGTTTTGGAACGAGACAACGACGCGACGGCAAAAACCTTTCAGAAGGTGCCTGAACGAACAGCATAGAGATAATTATCGGTTATCTGCATTTATCAGTTATCTGTAATTCTAAGCATTATAATCCAGGATTATATTATCATTAGCATAATAAATAAGAATGCATAATAAATTGCGTGCCAAATATAGGCTAAATAAATTGTTATTATAATTTTTTAATAAAAGCATCATTATCGGTTATCTGTGTCCACAAAGATAAATAATAATGTTAAACATTAATATAAATTATATTAGTCATTAGTAACAAAAAATTAAGACAATTAAAAAATGAAAAATAAATCGTTAATAATATAAAAATAATTTAACAATTATCGGTTAACGTTTAAAAATTTCTACATTGGTGCATCACTTTATTTATAAGATGGAATGTCGGTATTTGTTTTGGTTTGTGAAACCCCCCCACTGCCAGTTTTCCCAATTGTATTTCTGCACCCCGGGTTGCCAGTTGGCGGAATACAACGTGTATTTCATTTCATTAATCGTCAAGTGCGCTCATTCCTGTTTGTGTCATCAATCTGGCAACCTACGTGTGCGTCAAGTCTGAGGAGGAGGGGCCGGATGAAAAAAACCCTCTCCAATATTTTTAATTTGGACTGCAATACCTAGTTCAACCACTTGGTGTCAATCCTACAACAGCACCTTTAATGCACAAAGCCGGCAAAAATGAGGACGCTCTTTGAACTAAATGATTTGGACGAAGCAAAACATCCATTTTGTTTAGAGACAAGGGTGGCGATGGCAAAAATCTCTGTGAAACTGCACGGATGTTCAATTTCATTTGGATGTTCATAACCTTGAAACAAATATGAAATAAAGATGACTGACAGGCTGTACACAATTATTAACTAATAAACTGCATCAGTAGAGACACTAATTAGAAAAAACAGCAGGTGCACCTGAAATTGACAGTTAAATTAAAGTTAATTGACAATATATGTCACTCTGGCACACTTCAAAGTACACATTCAAAAGCAGAATCTGGCAAATGATACGAAAATATTGTTGAAATGCAAAAAAAGCTCTGTTTTCTTTATGCTAAATATATTCTTTTTGAGTTTTCTTTTGATTTTGAGGTGAAATATGACCTGGAAATACATTTGACATTTGTGAGATGAGTTCAGAGAAAAGATCATGTTTCAAGTGATTGAGGTGGTTTGTTCGTGTGTATATACCTGGGGTCTGGAAGTTGATTCGTCTCATCTCCACCGGGTCTGTGGGGTGGTGAGGGGTGATATCGGCGTTGTTCAGCAAACATTTTGTCCGTGGCTCCGACTCTTTACGTTTGCTGCTTTAGAAAAGTAATGAAAACGCAAGGACTCAATGAAATCTGACAAACGAGAAAGAAAAAAAAGAACAAGTACACCAAATCACAAGTGCACAAAATGACCACCCAGTGTTTCCTGACCAGTTCAGATCAGTGACTCATGATTTAGAATGATCCATCAATCAGTTTGACTGATTCAATTAGTGCCATACACTTATACTGTTAACAGGTATTAATAAAAGTCTGCACACTACTTTGTTTGTCAGTATTTATCAGTGCAGAAAACACTGTTTATAGTCTATAATCGAGGAAGCTAGATGCTAGCACAAACAAAGCTATGTCCACAAACACCACAGCCGAGGGGCACATTGGTTGAACCCGCCATTTCATTGCACTGTTTCTCTCTGCCATCTAATTAAAAGTTGCTTTTATGCTGAGGCAGGTTGTTTTCTTTTGCCCTCTTGAAAACAGCAATAAAGTACAGCTAAGCCTTACCTGTCAGGCTTGCTGCTTCCAAAGAAAGCATTGAAGTGAAATAAATATATAAAAGGGGAGAAAACACAACAAGAGAACAAGGGAGAGAGAGAGGGAAAAGGAAAATCAATAGAGTGCATTTAAATTCACAGGGCAGGCTAGCGGAGCCAGATTAGCTCATCTGCATTTGGACAGACCTGTAAAAGATGTGTGTTTGTGCCCACCGGGGGGCTATACGATCTCCAGACACCAGAGGTCAAACTCAAGGTCCTGCCGAGGGAGGAAATACTAGCCAGGAGTCAACCGCTTTTAACCTGGCTCTTGAGGCGCTAATGAGGAATAGCTTCCCTTTGAGTTTCAGCACGTTTGCATGCTAAAAGTCAAAGCGGTCTGCTTTGGCCACGCTCTGAAGCTAACAGCTATTAGCTATCACCTCATTAATTTTTGATACGATCGAATTGATTGCTCTCCTCAGCTCCGCTTTGAACTTCTCCAAACTATGCCAATGCTGAGGGCTAAAATAAGCTTAAATCCGTCTTTTAACATTTCTGAACCTCAAAATGCATCTAGAGTGTCAGAGCGTTAGTTGGAAGACTGCTCCAACTACTCATTAAGTGAAGAACTGAAATGTGTGACCAAAGCTGAAATGTGTAATTCAATTATATTATATTAATATATTTATAAACGTCCTTACAAAATATTTTAATGGGTAATAATAGAAAATAGTATTTTATTTTTCTATTGAATTTATTGTGACCAAGACTTACATTCATAGTTAAATAATATTAATAAACAACAACAACAAAAAAGTATAAATGCCTGTACAAAACATTTTAATGAACAAAAACAAACTATAGTATTTTATTATATTTACTTTCAATTTTATTAGATTTAAATTTATTGGATCAGAAACTGAAATTTATAAATAGATTATATTAATAAACATTGTAAATGTCTTTACAAATATTTTAATTTATATAGTAATTAATTATACTATTTGTCAATTGTAACTAATCATATTAATCTATAAATTATAATTATAAATGTCTTAAAAAATTTTCAGTGTAGTAATCTATTATATTATTTATTTTATATTTTAATTAATTACAAAATTAGATATATTTTTTTTTACAAAACAATGTATAACTATTTTTGCATAAAGACAGTAACACATAAAATCATATATATATATATATATATATATATATATATATATATATATATATATATATATATATATATATATATATATATATATATATATATATATATATATAAAATGTTTTATATAATTTTTGTGATGGCACAAATTTCAAGCATTACAGATAATGAGAAGCTTAAATTAGTTCACATTTTGACTGGTAGTGTAAATTGTACAAATCGAAGTAGTTTATATTCATTAACATGTCAAAAGTCCACTCACTTCTTGTAGAGGAGAATTGCAATCACAATACAGATTATGAAGACCACAGCGAGAACGGGCCCCACCACCCAGATGAGTCCGTCCCCTCCCGTCTCCATGGGCTGAGGGTCCACGTCTGGAGCTGTGACTGGATCCGTGTATGGGCTGGTCGCAAATGTTTTCTGCACAAAAGCAAAAAAGGTTATAGCTATCTGCATTCGCCACTTTGCATGAGTCTTAAATTTCACTCACCCCTCCGGTGGTGTTGAGCTCAGCAAGGATGAAGATCACATATTCCTGCCCGGGGTCCAGAGCCCTGTTTTCAAAGCCGCTGTACACCATCTGGTTGCCCAGGGTGAAGGATGGTGGCATGGATGAGGGCTTGAAACTGGCAGCAATGTAGGGCCGCTTCCCGTCCACCTGCTTGAGCTGACGGGTGGTTCGAGCGTGACGTTGACCGAGTCTTTTGTCACCCAACAGCTGTGGGAGAAAAAGACTGCTTGAGGAGGACTGAAACCATCATCTAAAACACAACATATTCTGGTTGATTCTTCTGGGAGCAAAACTATCAAATAATTAGCAGCTGATGCTAAAAAATGGGTTATTTACTCAAAAAAACAAACAAACACAAAACCAGTCAAATAATACATAAACAGAATACAGGCACCCATTCGCCATTCACAGTTCAAGGTCAAGTGGCCAAGCGTGGCAGTTTGGCAGCGGGTAAGGATGAGAGCTGTGTAATTGTCCCCTCTCCCTGACAAACCCCTCGGGAGCATTCCCACAATGCTCCTGCGAGAACACTTTCCATGGCTTTGGCTCCACTGTGTCCGTGACAGAAGGGCAAAGACTTGAGAAAAAAAGCTGCGGGTGTGTTCACCTCTTCTAGGTCCAATTCATCTGGGCTCTTGATGTGTCGGATCGGACCTTTTACCTTCTTCAGAGGAACCACCACAACATAGACCACCCTGCAAGAGGTCAAGATGGTGCACAAAGCCATTACAAAAATTGCTAGTCAAAGAATTGTACAGAAAAATAACCACCTATCCACTAAATGTGCTTATTTTTCCATGTTCCATAAAACTGGGAACATCTAGCTAAATGATTTTCAACAAAACCTGAAAAATTCTCTACACAAGTATGCAAACACAGAAGTTTCAAGCTAAGCAAGCTTGATGTTGCCTTTCGAAACACAAACACAAAATGCAGTTCTTAAGTATGTGCTGCATTCTCAGTATGGCCACAAGGGGCACTATAGAAAACAACAGAGCAAATTGTCTTCTACTGTGAGTTTTTTGTCATTACTCCAAAACTGACATTTTTTTAAAGATTTATTTTTGGCATTATTGCCTTTATTATGATAGGATATATCAGAGCTGACAGAGAGTGGAAGTGATGATGGAATTCGAACTCAGGATGCGGCGCTATATGTCTGCACACTGCCCACAAGGCTACCTTTTTTAAGATTTATTTTTGGTGTTTCATGCCTTTATTTTGATAGGATAGTAAGTTGACAGGAAACAAAGTTGGGGGGAGTCTGAAAGTCGTAACTTGAAATCGGGACACCTGAAGCACAACAGCGTTACCTGTCAGCACGCTGCTCATGAGGCTATTGGCGCTGACAACATCGCCACTTTTAAATAACCCCACACTTCCAATTTGCTTACGTCTGCGTTCACATGCTTGCGTATAATGCGTTTCGGGCCTAGAATGGCATTTGGTTTTCCTTACTTGATCAACTCTTTGGATTCCAGCGGTGGGAAGACAATGGTCAGACTACTGTCTGGCTCTCTTTTCAGGTCCAACTCTGGCTTTCGGACCAGAATATGTGGCGCCGTTCGTGCTATGAGTTTGTGTTTAGGTCCATCGCTGCTCTCCTGGCAGGTGATTCTGAACTCGTAGGTGCTGTTAGGTCGCAAGTTCGTGATGAGAGCTTTGTTCATCCTAGCGTCAATGTCAACCTTCTGCCGGTTGTACTCGATCTGTGGACCAACGTGCATTGATAAATTGTTCAAAAACAGATCCTGGCAATAAGACTGATATTGAATGAACAAAGCAGGATTCATTGGCTCGCTTACCATGCAGCGGTACGGGAAGCGGCTATCGGAAAACCTCCAGGTCAGCAGCACCGTGGTTTTGGTGGCCAGCTTCACGGTGAAGTTCTTAGGAACATCTGTCCAGAAGTGAATGGAGGAAACAAATTGAGAAAGACACTTTAGAAATGGAAAAAGCACAGCAAGACTGAAGGGAAAGAAGGCTGACAGAGTGTTTGACGCTTGCGACCAGTTTTCCCCCAAAGGAGAGGGGCTTTGGTCCCTCTGAGTGAGCCGTGTGTGGCGTTAGCTGTGAAGGGGGGGGGTGGAGGCGCTCAGTTGGGACAAACAGCACGCTAGACTGGACTGGTGAACACAGAACCACAGGATCGCACAGTACTCTGCCTGCCCTGGCCCGGCAGTGCCGCCCCAACAAGAACATTTGGCAAGCAGCTCCCATAATCCCCCCTGAACAATTCCAGAATAGCTGAACCCACATTATGTTTGAGTAACCCACTGCTGCGTGCTCTCGAATTTTGGATAGGCACTGCCGTGGCAGAAAGCCAGACAGGAATGAGGACAAACCCCAAACACAGTTGTCATGCCCACACTTGTTAGCAGTGCATCATGGGACGCCATGCTGCAAACCATCCCAGTGTGGGAGCGGGGGGAAAGGTGAGTACACAAAAGAGGAACCGTTACACCAAACAACGAAAAATGCAGAAGAAAACCCAAACAAAGTAAACAAATGTGCCTGATTCAACTTCAGATCTGGGATCTCCTTGATGTGGCTCTTGCCTACCTTGGAATACTAGGGGAGTTTTGTGATTGGATGAGTGAATGTGCTGGGCGTGTCTGACCAATCGGCACTTACCTCGCAAAAATCGGCGCTCCTCCCCTTTCAAAACTGACTGACTTTAACTTACTGACTTATTTTACCTTGTTGTGGGGGAGGGTGTTAGTGAGGTATGTAGCTCCCAGAGAACTTTATATAATCGGGTGTAGGTGCTTGCATTGTAGAGGTTTGTCCCTTGAGGCGGGGAAATGAGCAACCCGTACCTGCTTCGTAGGCCACTGTTCGATACTGGATCGGTGGGCTGTAGGGCCCTGGACCTACACTGGTGTGCGCTCGAATTTTCACATCGTACACTGCGTTGGGCCTTAGGCTGTTGAGGGTGTAGCTGTTCTCACTTGCCGGCAGACGCAGTTCCCTGGGTCCGCCGGCCGTTCCAGCCTCTTGGTAAGCCAGTGTGTATTCTGTTATAGCGCCGTTGCGTTCCGCTAGCACTGGAGGCAACCAGGCAAATTGGAGCGAGCAGCAGGTAATGTTAGACCCTTCAATTATTTGGGGATACCCTTGAGGTACCTCCTCTGGGACTTTTAGTTCTCGGGTAGCCTCTTCACCAAATCCCGATCTGGACTTGGCGGACACTTTGAAGACGTACGTGGTCCCTCGATGGATATTGCTAATGGAATATTCCAGCTCCTGAGGGCCAAACTCCAGCGTGGCCAGGGGGCTCACATCCTTTCGGCCGAACTGTAGCCGATAGCCTTGCACCTCGAGACCCGGAGCGATGAAATCTGGGGGTTGCCATCGCACTAATGCGGTAGTCTCTGAGTTTTGGTTGACAGAGAGAAAGGGAGGCCCCGGCACTGCAGAGAGAGAAAGAGGGACATTACATTCAATTCAAATGAACCGTATCTCACTTAAGTCTGTTGTAGCGTAACTAGGTGTATTTTCATCCTGGTACTCCCTATGAAAAAAAAGCCATCTAAAATGACTTTAAAGGGATTTATTACAAACCCAGTTCCTGTAAAGCACTATTATATAAGCATGTACATTTTGTACAAACTATCATAAAGCCCTAACATCGCATATACTCCTTACTCCAAATGTTACCCAGAAAGGCTGCGAGTCAGTACAACCTGTTTTGAAAAAGCTATTAATTTTTAAGTGATCACTGGATGAGAGATTGTGGGTTAACAGCTGTATGATAGAGAAGGAGAGCATGAGAACAGACAGGAGGAGACAAATGACTCCTGGAAAAAAAAAGTGCCGATGAAGGTGACGGGGAAACGGCGCAATCTGCCTCAGCGAGAGGACAACGAGGGGTCAGAGACTCTGTGACTGTGGCCCGCTTCCACCCGCCAATGGCACTCTAGTCCACTCCACTGGACGACACACAATCCTCTCCACAGGACCACAGGCACGTTTCCCATTAGGCCTTGCATTAACGGCCACTGTTGACCCACAGCCACTGATTAAGATAGGATTGCGTTTCACACTCACACCCTCCCCCCTTCCATACTTCCCTTTCTCTCTCTGTCCTTCTCATCTCCAGTGGAGGAGATACCGCTATGAAAAAGAGGAACAAAATAAAATAACCTTCAGCTAACATACAATTAACCTGCCGACAGGACTTACAGTGAGTTATATTAAGTGTATAAAGCACGACTGCCAGCTGACATGACTTAGCCCTGAGAAAACTGCAGCGCTGCATTCTGGGCCGAACTGATACCAAATATACAAAAGACAAGGGCAAAACCAACCAAATATGTCTGAATATAACTGTCTGACTAAATTTCCTCTGCACAGGATAACAAAAAGGTCAATGTAATTAACAGTCTTTAATTTTTCTACAATACACAAGAAATTAATCAAAGTAACATTCCATGAACGAACATGTTTGTAGTGATTTTACCATGGTAAAGGGCACATGGGCATCAAGCAAAGTTGTTGCTTTTATAAAATTTAAGCAACAGCAAAAACAGATACAAATGTTCAATAGATAATAAAATTAAATCTTCTACCAAGTGGTCATCTATCCGTTTACAGTTTTCAGGAAATGTACCAACTTGGTGCACCAGTAAAGATTTCAAAGACAGCTGATCCAATCTAATTCTAGAGCTGGAACTATATGTTTCATAAAAATAAACTAAATCAATTTATGAGCACCATAATACCAGTTTGTAATCCCATAATCCAAAAACCTTCATCTACAGAAAGTTCAACTCCATGCCACAGTACCCTGGCATCAGACGATATTAGACAAGAAGCTCCAGAGACCAACAGAGAAGCTTCACTCTCCACAATCAGGACTGGAGCAAGTGGCTCTAAGTGGACCAATTAATTGAAGAAAATAACCACAGCCTTGGGAGGATTGTGAGTCATCCAGACTCTCTGTTCCCTGAGCTGTGGCGGCCGTCCAAGCGGACACTCGTGAAGAACACCTCCAGCCCATGCATTAGCATGCAATCTGCTCATCTCCCACAAGGATGAAAGGAGACAAGAGGAAATTAAAATAAGGAAGGCTCGCACTTGATTGGAATCTGGCCTACCGACGCCTAAACTTAAAGATGTGACGGTTTGTGTTTAAAGCACGTGGAATCGTGAATGATAAGGAGCATTAGCAAAGGGTTTGACAGCATGCACATCAATCAGTCCATCGGCTCTGAAACGAGAACAAAATCAATCATTCCTGTGTCATTCCTCCTGGACAACAGGCAGCATCAATTAGATCGATACAAGGACATCTGCTTTGAGATCAAGGTGCAGCAAACCGATAACGCAGCTCTTTGAACGCAGCATTAATAATGTTTGTCAATATGGTTGACGTGCGTTTAAACATAATACAAAAAACACTAGAAATGGTGGAAATTGACTTTTTTTGTGCATTTGAATGGGTGCTATTTTTGGATATTTTAAATGAGGATTTTTTTATTATATTTTTCATTTTATTTCATATTGTTAATAATTCTGATTTTTTTCTTAAATTAGTCATGCTATAAACATATAGTTTCTATTCATTTTTATTTTATTATGTTATTTTAGTAATATTAGTATATTTTTTAATGATTTAAATTCATGCTAATAACCCTGAATATTTTAAATGTTTTTTTTTTAGGTTTTCCAATTTAATTTTAGTTGTAGTAATTCTGTTGTGTGTTTTTGCTTTTTTTGTTTACATTTATAGTTTTTTATTAATTTTTATTTTAGTTGTATTATTTTAGTACTTAAACAAAAATGAGAAATGTTGCCTTGGCACCTAGCTGAAATTAAATTAAAAATTGATGTTTTATTATATATTTTATTTAACGATAACAACACTGATTTTCACCACTAAAAATACTACTGCTCACTCTAGCTCACATTATTTCATTGCTTGCAACTGGAATGATGTCTTGGCATGACCGTAGAGCCTGACTGACGGGCTTCACGCTGCAGAGTCTCCGTTCTGAAGTGTATCTCGGACATGCAGAATGGCAGCTCGGGGATGGCCGGCTCTCTCAGATGACAGGCGGCCTTGTGGAAGATTCTGGGTTTGAAAGGGGCGGGTCCGCCCTTATCAATACAATAAGGCAGGGGCTTAAGTTGTCTGACAGCATTATGTAGCAGAAATGAGGCATGAAAGTGCCCCGGAGTGGCTCCTCTGAGCCCCATTGGTCAAGCTTCCCCTCTGTTCTGGCACATGAAAGAGCGCGATGCCGCTTCTTTAAGTAGGGCTGAGTCTGCCCTTGTTTATATATTTATTTCTTTTGTCTGCTGTAAGCGTTTCTCCACACTTTCGGAGGCGGGAAGCACAGGGACATCTTTCCTTTGACTGGGCCACACCACTGCGTGAGTGAGAGGGAGAGTGACATGCATATGTGGCGCCGGTGTCACACTTGACACCTGCGATCGGCACACCTGTCTCGTCAGCGTCTGGAGTTTGAGGAAAACGACTACGCATATGTGGTTAGCTAATATATCTTATTAGCATTATTCATGTACTATACTGCTCAAAAGGTACTTCAAAATATATCATACTATTAGCATGATGGTAGTGTCCAAAATTCAGTCAAACCCCCACTGTTCTGCATATTTTCAAAACAGACCAGTTAGTTGGCTTGTAGAAGTGAATAATCAGACAGGATTAGTGCCATTTTTACTCAACGTTGAACCTTAAAATAAAACACTCATGCCATCAGACATAAAAAACAAAATGGGGAAAAAATATAACAGCTAAAACATGTTTATCTGCATGTGTACAGAGAAAAAGTACTTATAAAAATGGTTTTAGCTTGGCATGGAAATAGTAATTCACTTCACTGTACAATTAGGCTAACATGGCTAAAGTCTAAAAGTCCTAAAAATGCAACACATTTTGGACTTTTTGGACACAACCAAAAAGTCTATCTACATAAACCAACAATTAGGAACACTTTGAGTCTGACAGTGCTTTAAAATGGAAAAATTTAAAGATGCTACTTTAGCATGCTGTTTTGCTTATTTATTTTTTTATCAAGCTAATTTACTAATCTGTGGTCAGCTAGTCCATCATTCTGACCCACTAATGCCTTACTCAAACTTCAGCCCTCTACATCAGTTCATGTTTTCTGAAAACTAAACTTTGTTGAAGTAGCAGGCCATGTGTCGCTAACCGCTAATGCACAATCCGAGCTATACGTTCCCTTATAGCTTTTATGTACTCCAGACACACTATATAGGCCATGTTTGTTTTTTCTTATTCGATTGAAGTCCCTTAAGGTTCATTTTGTTCCTGTAGCTCATAACACCTGGCCTGCGGTGCTCTGGAGCTCGGCTAATGATAACGTCATTATTACCGACCTGCTCCTTTAGTCACCACCAGCTTGGGTTTGCTGCGGGCTCCGTCTCCTTTGGTGGTGTAGGCTGCCACGGTGATGGAGTACGTGGTGTCAGGCTGCAGGCCCCCGATGACCATCTCCTGTGGTTAATGGACACAAAGAGGGAAGTAAGCACTATGTTAGGGATCTGAATTTTTTAAAGACTTTACTACATGTCAGCTGCACAGGCCTGGCGTCATTTTCCCCTCTTTTCAATGTCACGGCCTGCAATCTGTACTCTGCTGTCTTTTTTTAAAAGTATATTAACCTAGCAACTTGTCACATTAATGCTGAATTGGGGATTTGTCGTGCCGCGCCGCATCCAGTGTAGACAGACAGCATCACTTATTATAATAGGTTTATTGTATTTTGTCGCGTCGCAGCTCACTTCCGGTGTAGACACGGTGAGAGCCACGCAGATGCTCGTAAAAACTGAATTCTGTTCACTTTTGCATCTATTTGTGCCTGAAATACTGTGCTCTGCAAGTATCCTTGTGAAGGTAAACAAGTGAGAAAGAAGATGGATGTGTAACAGTATATTGGTTCACAGCAGTTTAATGTTCCTGAGGGTTTCTGTGTTATGAATGTTAATCAAACAACAAAACACAAAGAAAAATCACTTTTGTAGCTTTAACGCAGATTTATTAGATTTAATTTATACATTAAAGATGATGCAGTTTTATTTTACATTTGATTATTCAATTTCTGTACCTGAATACTGACTTTTTTTGCTTTAAAGATGATTTATTTTTTTTTTTTTTTTGATTATTCAATTTCTGTACCTGAATACTGACTTACCTATTTATTCAATCATGAGGTGTAATTTTTTCATATCGCCTATCACTGATTTACCTACAATATTGTGCAGCCCTAATATCATATGACATACATATATATATATATATATAAACTATATCAAGTATATATGAGGTGATCTATAAAAGAATTAATTTTTTTTATTCATATCGCAGGAAAAATATTAAATTCTCTCACAATCTCTGAGTTTTTACATATTGTGCATATGATATATATTATATATATATATATATATAATATATATATATAGTATATATATATATATATATATATGCCCTAATATATATATAATGAATTAAATATATAGTTTATTTATATATCAATAAATAATATTAAATTCTTAAAGTGCATCTAATTTCTACAGCGGTGTGGAAATTCCTGCTCATCTACGACACATGTCTGTGAATTAATTCAACAGAGAGCCTGAGCAAACAGAGCGTCAGAATAATGAATTTCTCTCTGGGTAGGCCGGTAAGCTGTGAGCACACACGCCCTTCTGACAGCCTCCTATTTTCCAATATTTCACGTGAAAGCGAGTGAGCTTTGATCAGTGCGCATGACGGAGAGGAAATTAATGCCATGCGCTTGCAGAGAAAAAAGCAACTGCGGGTCCTGCGGCTTACAGAGAATTGAGCTTCACATCAAACCAGTTCAAGATATTCATGCAATTTTGGGGTTACACAAATGATCTATTTAAGAAAATAAATAACACCAATGTATATCTCATTTCTTCAAAAGGTCGCTTGAATTTTACACAAAATAAGCTTCGTTTTTGTTTGTACTTTACTTAATGCACAAAATCACAGCACAAAACACACTCTTTCATGCCAGACATAAAGGAACCCTGATGTTACATCATTCCCCTTGTGCACCATTAATATTTTTCATATAGCCGTCACAGACACACACTCACACACACACACACACACACAAAATGGCCGTGAGGTTGCATTAGTTTTCTCTCTCTGATAAAAATCAGCTCATTATAAAAATCTTGAAACACAAAAAATGGTTTACATGACACTATATCTTTAATGTGTCAATCCATATGCATCAATATGCAAGAAAAAAAATACTATTTGTGTAATTTTTTAATGACCTGGGTTTATGCCTCTCATAGACCCATTTGATTGTCTCATTTCTCACTTTTTCTAACTTTAGAGGTCAGTTACAAAAATATTTCTTCTCTGATGAGACCCTGAACCACTTGGACTTGAAAGGAACATGTTTTTCTTCCAATCTACCAATTTGTACAAAGCCAAAAATCAAAGTTCCTGAGATATCATGCCCTAAACTTGGCTTTCTGGATATCTGAGCTTTACAAAATGAAAATCAACATTAAATATTTACACGCCTCAGTTCATTATAAAATTCTTGCAATGCAATGCAATGCAAAAAAAAAGGTTTACATGAGACTTGAACTTCAACATCCATGCATAAATCTGTGCACCAATCCACTCAATTTTCTAGACTTTTTTCATATTTACCAAGTTTAGAGGCTAGTTTAGAAAATATTTCTATGACGATGACTCTCTGAACCACGAAGACTTGAAGGGAACACATTTTTCTACCAATCTACCAATTTGTACAAAGCTAACAATCCAAATTCCTGAGATATCATACCCTGAACATGGCTTCTCAAGACATTTTTGCCTATTAAAAAATGCTAGAATCTACATGTCCTATAGTGTTTATGACATTTCTCCACTAAGAATAAAAAAAAAAAAAAAAAAAAAACAGCATTTGAGTTTCTGCCTATAAACATGTTCAATGACTGAGATACAAAGCGGGTCTGATGTAACATCACAGGTTTTCACATCACACCGAACACTCGCCGACAGCCATACTCACGTATTCAGCTGTGTCGTCCATTTCCCACTAACATCCCCCACCCGGGAGGAGAAAGAGGGAGAGCGGTTTGAAAGAGAGGAAAAAGACAGACAGAAAGAAAGAGAGGACAGCGTAAGACGAAACAAGGTAAAAGTGCCAAGGAAATGGAAGAAAGGCAGAGTGTTTTAAAGTAGGTCAGTGTGGATTAAGGTGAAAAAAATCATGAAGATTGAAGACGAGGCAGGAAATTGAGTGGCCGTTGCTATCTGAGCATGTCATTCCTGCAGTTTTTTCTTCACCATTTCATTTCGTAAGAGTATAAAAAGGCTGTTTTGGAATTTAATATCAGATCACAACAGCTATTCTTTTAAGAAATGCTCCAAGTCTTATACAATGCAAAATTAATTTGATGTCTTAAAGTTTTGGGATAGCTCACCTCAACCCCCCAATTTTATTTTTATTCAAAACGTTCACATGAATATTACAATGCAAAATTAATTTGATGTCTTAAAGTTTTGGGATAGCTCACCTCAACCCCTATATATATATAATATATATATATATATATATTAAATATATATATATATATATTTTTTTTTTTTTAATCACCTTTTGTAGAGAATAAACATACTGTAGAATCAATATTATTGTATCATGACCCAGATATCGATACATTATCATCCGATTCCCATGCAGCTGACAACTGTAAATGATTTTGTCATAAACATAAGCGGGATAAATTCAAAAGCTTTAGTCACGGTTTGTTCAAAGCTGTAATATTTGCAGCTGTGAAGAGAATAAGGCGCATGGTATCTGTAATTTCACTGCTGTTTTCATGACAGAAGCTTGTATTATTATAATTTTAGGTTGCAGCCGGAGGCTCTTGCTTGGGTTTTTTTTTGCATTTTTTTTTTTTTTTTTTTTTTTTTTTCTTGTTTTTTGTTTTTTTATATAGTGTGTGTTGTGACCGCAGTGCTCAAGTGCCTCATGTTTTTGTGGAGCTCTCGGGCGCTCAATACGGCAGACATAATCAGCTTTTGTTGACTTTATCTATGACACTAGAGCCTTAGAGGTTAAACTTATTAGAGGTTTGACTAAACCGTGCAATTCTAATGGCTGATAAGATGTTTTGGACTGCTTGTGGAAAGCATTCTAGAGGCTATAAAAGAACTTCACAGATTAAATTATTTATAAAAAGGATTTTCATACATTTGTTGCAGTGGCCATGAGTGTGTTAAATGCTTGCAAGACATTGGGTCGCATTTGCTGCAACAGTATCCTAAAAATAGACATTAACCAATTGTCTGTGCACCCTTGATGACATCAGTTAAAAAGAAAACTGGCAAGAAAAATAATAAACAACAACCTTTTTGTTTGAGGAAATGTTAATATTCAGCACAGCGGCATCGTTGCGTTAACATACCTGTGCATCGGCGAGCATGACGTCCTTGATGAGGGGCAGGCCGCGGGATTCGCCATTCTCAACACGGACGTAGTGCACTTGGTATCCACGGATCTGCCCGTGCTGCTTCCCTGGCAATAGGGAGCGCCACATTACCTTGATGGCAGTGGAGTTCAGCACCTCAACCTCCACACGCCGAGGAGGGGCCCCAGGCACTGCGATGGGAAAAGATGTCACGCTATGAGGTATTAAGATTACCATATTATCATTAAAACTACATTTTTAAAAACATTATGGTGGCTTTTGCCTGTGCAAAACTTACCAATATGATGCTAAGGTGTTGCTTTCTGCTACTTGAATTATTTACCTATTTTTTGTTCATATTACTAACTCTAAGTTTGAACAATGGTAGTAGTGATAATTGACTTAGTATTTTAATCATGAATGGGACATAAAAAGTCAATTAAAGCTTATGTTTTACAATCAAAACACATTGATTAGTATATTTAGTTTTTAATGAGCAAAATTAAAACCCACTTGTCTAGAAATGTTTCTCTTTTTATCAATTTTAGAAGGCAGTTTTAAAAATATATTTATCCTGATGAGACTCTGAATCACTTGGACTTGAACAGAATACATTTCTCTACCAATCCACCAATTTATACATAGCTAGCAATCATCACATGTAAGATATCACACCTAAACCTGACTTTTCAGATGTTTTTGGGCTTTAAAAAAAACTAAATTGTTAAAATTTCCCTTTAATATTTTACACACCTCGGTTCATAACATAGCTAGAAATCATAGTTCCTGAGATATCATACCCTAAACATGACTTTCCAGAAATGTTGGGGCTTTCAAAAGCATGAAAATGTTCAAATCTAAATTAAATATTTTACACACCTCAGTTCATTATTATAAAAATTAATGGAAATAAATATGTTTGTTTGAATGTTGACCTTCAACATGAATTTGTGCTTTGTCATTAATATTTTCTTTGTTACTTACTTCATGATTACCACTCTTTTACTCACTATTTACCAAATTTAAAGGTCAGTTAAAAAATATTTAAACCCTTATGAGACTCTGAACCACTTGAACTTGAAGAAGACACATTTTTCTACCAGTCCACCAATTTATACAAAGCTAGCAATCATGGTTCCTTAGATATCATACCCTTAACATGGCTTTCCCAACATTTGTAAGCTATTAAAAACAGGAACATTTTAGGATCTACATGAAATGTTACAGACCTCAGTTTCATTCCCATATAAACAAAATCTTCTTTAATTACGTCTGATTCAGCAAGAAGAGACTCTTTGTGTGATCTAAAAATAGTGCAATGTACCAATCTTTACTGAGTACCCTAAGACTGTACGATATGCCATCTCTGTACGGCTGAAAAGAAACTAAACCCCTGCGTCTCAGCTAGTACATACATTCAATTATGTGAAAACCAGGCTACTGATTAAGCACCCATCTTAAGGGACATTTAATCAACTGTAATATCACACCCCCATATACCCGAGCAACCATTTCATCCCCTTCCATTTCACTATCTTTCTTATCTGAGCACTGATCAATTCGCGAGTCTGCCGTCTGCAGTCTTTTACCTGCGAGCTAATGAAAATCCTTTTATACCAGGCCTTGATGTTTAATACCTCCGGCCATTCAGTACTGCTCTAAGGAGGAGACCGATTTCTTGGATGGTCAATAAAAGACGCCATAAGGGGATGTACTGTATTTTGGGGCCTGACTATTCCATATTAGATGCTGTAACGGTAGAGTCTCCAAGGATGTGACTGTCGTAATGCATTGCTACTCAAATAACTCCATGTTGTGGGTTGGTCAAACAAGATTTCCCTGCAGAGGTCTTGGGGTAGTGTTTCCTCTCTCCTGACCTGCCTACAGTGGTTGACCGGCCCGTCAAAACCATCTATCCTGGGGTGGCCCAAAGCGCCAGGGAAAGGCTGTGCTCCGTATTGATTAGTAGCTTGTATCTTGAACTAGCGCTGTCAGTCATGGAGAAAGACTGCTGTCACCGGGGAACGTCCGACACAATTTTTTACTCTAGCTGGATTTATTTCAGTGCTCATAAGCTGTCTGAGTGCTTTACAAAGAGAAGTGACGGATGAAAATGATGCTAAGTCAATGTTTCCTCTATCACATAATGCTAGTCAATAGATCTTGTCCCGAAAAGAGTAAGCTGTCAACACGGACGTACAGTATAATCAACATTTCTCTCGCCTCATCCACCATCTTGGATTTATTTTCTCAATAAACTCGGCCAGAGACCATATAAGGTCAATGGAAAATGAATGGGGGAAATTATAAGACCAAATATGGTGGCTGTAGGAAAGTAGGTACAGCCTTTTAGTTAAAAGAGCCAACTGCGTCAAATTAAACTGAAAAAAAATTTTTTTAGCTTGAAATCAGGTGAAGAAACAGATCTATTACAACAAACGATATAAAATGTTAAACAATTAAAACATTTTAAACAAGATAAATGCACTTGAGAATCAACACTGTGTACGATAATACAAGTGTATTTTGTATTGGTGAACTGGCATATTGTCAAAAAAATATAAGTTGTAAATTGAAAAACTAAAATCTAAATTTGGCTGAGCAGTGGTTTGGGTGGTTTTGGTTTGGGCTTATTTCAGGTTAAACAAAGTAATTAGATTCAATCTATGAAAACAAATATTGGTATCTTATACAGTGTTGTTTCTCAATTAAATTTTTCTTCTAGCAAACTTTTAGATATTTCAGCTAGAGAACAAGTCAAAAGACTAATTTTAAATTACCATCCTCATCTGTGCGGCACAGCAGCGGCTCGCTCTCGGGGCCCGGACCCACGCTGGTGGAGGCCGCCACAGTGACTCGGTACAAGGTCCATTTCTCCAGCCGCTGCAGCTGGATCTGATTGGAGCTGGGGGAAACCGCTGGCTCCTCCACGGGCTCCGTGTTGACCTCGGCCCCGGCCCCCACCACCGCGTAGCGCACAATGTACCCAGCCAGCGCCCCATTCTGGCTCTCGGCCGGCGGAGGGCGCCAACTTACCATCAGGGTGGTGGAGCTGTGGCTGGAGCACTTAATGTCTTGAGGGGGGGCGGAGGGCTCTGCTCAGGTTTGGGAAAGGGGGAGAGGAGGGGGTGGAAAACAAAGAACGAAAAGATGGGAAAGAGAAAAAGAGAATGATGATAGGGGGGAAAAAACTGATGAAAAAAAAAAGAAGAGAAGTGATGTACTGAAACATAAGAAAAAAAGAAAAAAAACTAGGAAAACAAACGCAAAGAGCAAATGCAAACAGAAGAGTTGGTTTTGAAGGGGTCAGGGTGTTTGTCATGCATGCATAAATATGAAGCATGAAGGTTTAACTTTGGCTTGATTTCTGTGTCACAGATCTAGAAATAACACCACATATGTTGGGCATAAGATACAGCAGATCCAACTTTAACCGGCTGTACGCGAGCCAAAGATTTAGCCCATCTTTCACAGTAAATACCCTGGGCTCTCAGGATATATTTCCACCAAGAGGGGAAAATAGATCACATTATTTGCATTTGAATGAAGGCCATTCATTGCAGTATTTCGAAGGTTTTTTTTGTTGGGTACTTTCCCTTGCACATATCAGAAATTACAATGTCTGTGCCGTTGTAAATCAATATAAAAGTCTTGTTTGAAATGCACAGAGTCTCTGCTCACTAAATGTTTGTGCGTATGAATGCATTATACCATTTAAAGCACCGTAACATTTATCTCCATTGTAAAATCGAGCATTAAAAGTTACTCTGTCGCGCTGATCCCTGAAGCCATAAGTAACACAAATGAATGAGTGGGAAACAGACAGACGGGGATAAAACATATTTGTGACTGAAATTCAAATGGATGAGCACCATCGTTGGAAAGCAAAACAAAATCATTCAAAAAGGATTACAGGAAAATGAGGAAAACTCTCTGCGAAATAATGGCTGGAAAGAAAATGTTAGGACCCAAAATGTCAACTCAGAAGAATCATGGAAAGCCACCAAGCTTCGAACAGAAAGTAAGACCATTAAAAACAGCAAAAAACAAAACAAAACCAAAAACACAAAGCATTTTCCTGTACATTATACGTACCTGACATCTTCAAACACTAACTTTTAAAGACTTTCTTACCACAAGCACCCAATTCCAGGGAGGCTATGTTTCCCCAGAGTCGGTTGGGTTTGGCCCTCTCCCTCTATTGCCAAGCTCATCCAATACAGCTCAATTCAAACTATTCATGTTCATTAAGCCTAGTCCATTGGTTTAGTCCAATAATGTAAATGTATGGATGTTTTTTTGGACGGATGGAGAGAGCTTTCCCTGTGCTTTCATCAGTCTGCACTATTCACTGTTTACACTAGCCTGAGGGTCCACAAGATTGAGATCAGGGTGCTAGCACCTCGCTAACACCCAGCCATTCATACCCAAGTTATATAATCCACCCCAATTCAAACCATCAGCAGCCCACTTGTGCTTTTGTTTGAGAAATGATTAACTGATTTGTCCCATCGCCAGCCAGCTTTCATCACAGGTGTCCCAGAGTTCAGTGAGCGACATTATTCAGAGACTTGTTTATTCACCAAATGGGCTTATTGGATTAAAGTTTTATTGGACTTTCATCTTCCGTTTGAAGATATATTCTGAAGATGTACTTCCTCTCTTGAAGAGTATTTGCATTCAGTTCTCATAAATCGGCCTGGTTTGAGTGTGGCAAGAAAGTTTGGTATCTGAGAGTTGCAGACCTACCTGAAGGTTTAGACTCATGATTCTGGGGATGTATTATACATCAAACGCAACAAAGCCTTGAATTTCAGCATTCAAAATGAAATGACTATTAAAAAAAACAAGAGTTATGCCTCAACACCAAAATCGAAAGGCATTTACTTATAATTTATGATTTAATTATCCAGATCTATGCCAAATGGTGGCACTGGCAATTGAGAGGTGAAAAACTCAGATTTGTTTGGATAAAAAGGTTGGAATTAGTTTACCTAACTTCTATGAGCGTAACAATCAATTGACTGTGGACCTCCAAATGAAATCACTCTTCAAAACTAAGAGTTGTGCCACAAATGATGTTTACTTTTACAATTAATGACTTGATAATCCAAATCCAAATTGTTGTGCTGCTTCAAATAAGCCAAATGAGAGGTGAAAAATAATGACAATAAGAGGTTTGCTTGGCTGAAAAGATAGGAATTTGTTTGAAAGCTGGCCGCCGGCAACTGATTAAATGGATTGGACTTAATCTACTTTTGGACCTCCAAAATGTTCTTGCCCTAAACCCATGATGAAGACCGGTGCAAAAACCCTTGCCCCCAGTTTGTGGACCCTCTATGACCATGTTTGAAACCTTAGCATCACTCATTAGCCATTGACTCTTAAGCGCATTTCCCACTGGCACCCACTTGGTCGAGGCAGGAGTGTCTATCTCCACTAACCCTCGAAAGTTTGGACATATCCTCCAAAGAGTTGGGGGATATGGAGGGTGAGGTGAGTACTCTCTGCTGGACCATTGCAGGGGCTCGTAACTGTGGGCTGACCCACAAACAGTGACCTGACTGGGCGTCAACTGAACAGCACTGTACCAAAAAGGAAACAAACACAATACACTTTTCTTTCGTGCCTTCATGAGGAAGTCCAGTCTGCCACTTGGTGTAGTTCAAAACATATTATGAAGAGGTAATCCATGTATAATCTGGCTCATTAGTGTTTAAATGTCTTGGGAACTCTTGGTGAAGACAATAGCACTCTTTGAAGCTTGCGTAAAGTTGTGAAGGGATACGAACCAATTCCCCTGGTGTATATGACAGTTCTGCATCTCAAGGTCACTATACGCCTACATATACGCACTGTCAAGTTGGCCGACTTCTGAAACGTGAGGTGGCAGACTGAACTTTCCTCTGAATGGCGGTCACTTACCTCACGGGAATCCACACTGTAATGTTTGTTTATGTGTTAGGTTGTGGGGCGTTTGTGCTAAATTGCTTCTAACTGTCCAAGCTTGTCGCTTCCCTGACCTTGTTATGGGTAAATCTGCACTACTTCAGTTTATGCTCGAGGGAAGACGTCGGCAGATGTAGTGAAACATGTCTCCCATCTGTGTGAGACCCTGCGGGACAAAGCAGAGTCCCGTAACTCAAGAAAGAAGCCTATGGCCATCCCGCCGGGATACTTACTCTCACCTTTAGTTTAATGGATTTGCTTTGGCAATGCTAAGTGCTGCTGCTGCTGCATGTCACGGTAAACTTAACCCTGATAGCAAGAGCAAAAAAAAAAAAAAAATGCTGAGAGCTGTTTCCTCAAGTGTGTTTGAGTGAAACCAAACCAAAAGTAAATAAAGTTGACTGAACTGTGTACTGAACGGAAATAAATTAAAACCAGGTGACGTCAAGCCGGAGAAGGTGAGCTCAAAGTGAAACAGAAGAGCTAGAAAACAAAAGGGAGGTAGAAAGTGCACCACATTGTTTCAGAATAATATATATGAAGACACCAACAACAGGACAGACATATAGAGATGGAACAGAAGGGGACACACACAGCGTACGACATGCCAGAGGTCAAAGGATGCATTAACAGAGCGCCCCCCGGGGGTAATGGGAAGAAATACATGCATTCAGTGCTCGCTCTCTCACGCTCAGGTGTAACGTTGTGTGTCAATGCAGCAGGTTCAGTGCATCCCAACACCCACTCAACCAACCCCATCCCACCCATTCTGCACCAACAAGCTGCACAGGTAGAAACAGAAGATGAGTTAAAATGGTCCACATCTGCTGCCATGGCTTTCTGGCATCTTCCGCCCACTGTAAGTGTATCCAAGTCTGAAGAATATCAACTTTAAAAGGAACCTCTAAACAAAAGGAGCATCATGAAAACAAAATGCATTAATTTTTTTCACAGAAAAAAAGTTTATCTAGGCAATCTTTCATCAAAATGTAATAAGTTGCTCTGCCTCTAAGGCAACTTATGCCTTATTTTTCAATTCCAATTTTCCAATCAGTTCCTGATTGAAAAAAGTTGTACTCCAGTATACCATTTCACTAACCAACATGCCAGATTACAGAAGTAGAATGGGTTTTGAATGCCAGTTCATGTTGAGTTTAAACTTTTTTTAACCTTTACACTAAAACTAAAACTAATCTAAGCACAATTATAGGAATCGGTTTGAGGATGCACATAATTTTTCTTTGCTTATTTTTTCTTGGAAG
Source organism: Cyprinus carpio (assembly GCF_018340385.1). Classification (NCBI taxonomy): domain Eukaryota; kingdom Metazoa; phylum Chordata; class Actinopteri; order Cypriniformes; family Cyprinidae; genus Cyprinus; species Cyprinus carpio. The sequence goes on from NC_056618.1 coordinate 14,361,987, forward strand.
CTAGCTAACATCATGCAGAATTATAGAAATGCCATATTCACAAGTGCATTTTTCACCCATAATTCATTTACTCTGAAACGGAAAGTGTTCTGTGCTCAAAAAAATTTATAATTTTAATCACTCAGAGAAATACAACTAAAATAGCTCTTAGCTTGGTATAAAAGACTGAGACCACAGTGAAAATAAAAGTAGAGGCATTCTCACTCATGCTCTCAGACTTCTGGACCCCTTTGTTTGTACAAGCAGAACACAAGTAACTGCAATTTTTTAGCACAGGGCACATGCCAGCTGCAAGGTTCCCCACAAGCACTGATTATTTCATGCACTGAATCATGATGCGACTCAGCGAGGGTGTATTTTTAGGCCGGAGGCTTGAATAATTCAGCCAGTCTCCCAGCGTAAATGCTGACTACCTGCAGGCTCCAGCGGCCACTGACTGTGCTGCTTTCAGTAATACACAGTGAGGGACTAGATGTGGTGGAAAGCCATGGCAGACCCCAGAGTCAATAATATTTTGTGCGCTTCAGTCACATGGGAAGAAAAAAGTGCATTTGCTGTTGACACATGAAAAAGAAATACGAACACAGAAGAAAGAAGGGAATGCGCAGGGGAGCCGAACGGCACGCTTGCTGCAGATCAATCAACCCACATTGATTTGTTTGTTTCACATGTAGGAAATCTCTGAAGTACATAACTGTGACATAGAGAGACCCAGATGAAAGAATAACCAAACAAAGAAGAAAAAGAAGTGCGTGTGACACAATCCAAGGGGCGAGGAATCCATTAAACTAAACAACACAGGTCATTTAAAAGTTTGGGCTTTAACATTTAGACGCTTGAACAAAATAATGTTTAAAACATCAAAGAGGGCCTCATTCATGAAACGCAAGCAGAACTAATTGCGCAAATCGCACGTACGACCATTCTTACATAAACTGATGCGTTTGCAGTGATTTACATAAGAATGTTTTCACAAACAATTTACACAAATTTGTTCTGCTCGTTTTTATCGTCTTATTAAAAATAAGTTCTTAACATGCAAAGAAATAAATTATTCAAAAGCTATGCCAAGTCATTTGGAAATATTCTCATCAAAATAACATCACCTCTGCTACCTGCATGTAGCAAAACTCACTTCTGGCTCAAAGGTGATGCTGTTTTGCGCAATTTAGATGCATAAACAAACACAAGCAGAACACCTGTCATAAACCAGGGACCAGGTGTCTGTTCTTTAACACATATCTGCTGCAGACACAAGCACACCATTATCATTTACTCTTGACATTTCTGGAGTCGATAAACAATATCCCTGGATTGGGAAACGAGGGTGAAGGTTACAGTGGCCCTTTCAAACAGTGTTGTTTCATCCCGACCCCATCGAAAGCTCAAAATTGTTATTATGTCTTGAAAATACAATATTAGACCCCCAAACCCTTCACATTCGGGTCCTTAGGAAAGGAAATGGACTACATACTGGCTTGGGATGTCCTTTGGGATATTTCGTTGGTGAAGGCTCCAATGCCTTTGTTGGAGATGGCAGCCAGAGAGAAGTAGTACTCTGTATTTGCACGCAGACCCTCCACCACATAGGAAGAGGTTGGGCCGAATGTTTTCTTTACCTGTTTGGTGGAAAATAATAATGTTACTGCTAATGACATGTGCAACAGTGGTCCTGACAAAGTATTTGAGAAGGTTTGTTGTAAAGAAGGCACCTGAGATTCTTGCCCGCCCTCTTTGTAATGTAGTTCGTAACTGATGATTCCCTCTTTTTCAAAGGCCGGTTCCCATGTTAGCTCAACACTCGTGTCTGACACCTCACCAACCTGGAAGTTGGTCGGCTGTCCAGGGACTACAAATGGAGCCAGTGTTGTCAGTTTAATAGACAAGATATTTTATATCTTATATATTTTAAGAGATTTACAACTGTAGAATTTGTGAATGTGGTAGAAACATAATGTACTCAGAGGCAACTGAATGATTACCAGGTTAAAGTAGTGTACTTACATTTTTGTAACTCTGACATTTACAATTGCTCAAATGATATCGCCAACTAATACCCAATAATTTACCTAATCTTGCTATGTTTTTGACTGAACAACAATAAAAATGGACATTTCCAAAACTAAAGTAACCTTTTTACATCTTTTCTACACTGCTACCTCACCTAATACTAACAATGGACATTTCCGATTGCGAAACTCACCATGCTACATCATTAGCCCACCACACACTGACAACAGATATTTGCACTCTAATTTAATTTGCTATTAGTTTACGGCTCGGTACGCATTCAATTCATTTTTACATACAAAGGGTGACAGTGCACCGCATGAAAAGAAATGATCATTCATGTTTTCATAACCGCTGGCCAAATTAAAAAAACGAAACTAAAATTACAATCATCTTTGACATTAGCTTACCAAACAGTCACAACAGATATTTTATAATCACTAAGCTCATCTTGCTACATTGTTAGCCCACCGAACACAAAAAACAGACTTTATCAATCTCTAAATTCAATTTGCTTCACCCAATATTTGCAACAAACATTCTTCAGTTGCGAAACTCACCATGCTACATCTTTTACTCACCCAACACTGAAAATAGACACTTAATATTGACAAACTGTTGGCGCCAATGGCCTCCTGAGATTGACAAACTAAAAAAAAAAAAAAAAAAATGACAAACTAACCTCCTTGAAGCACTTTTACATGAATGGGATCTGAGAAGGGTCCATCTCCTACAGATGTGAAGGCCAGCACTCTGATGGTGTAGGTCTCGGAGGCTACTAGACTTTGAATGGTGGTGATCACGCTGTCCTGAACGTTGTGGATGTGCCACATGCTCATGGGCTGAAATGGATCCATGGTGTAGTAGACCCGATAACCCTTGATCTGTCCATTGGGCTCCTCGGGTTCATCCCAGCGTACCATCATGGTGTTCTGGGAGATGATACGGGCCTGGATATTGCGCGGTGGGCTGGCGGGAGCTTGCTCCCCAGTCCTAGCCTCAACCGGTTCGCTGGGCGGACCCTGGCCAATGGTGTTGAAGGCTGACACGCGGATCTCATAATCAGTGTTTGGAGAAAGTCCGCCGATGCTGTAGCGAGTGGTGGTGATGGAGTCCACAGTCTCGAACTTGCTTTCGGGAGATTTGGCGCGATACTGGATGATGTAATGGGAGACGGGCTCAGGGTTGCCACTGTCCCAGGTGATGGTGATACTGGTGGCGGTAGTTTCGGTTACGACAGGAGTACCTGGAGGTTTCGGCAAGGCTGCAAGTGGGGGATAAGAAAATACTGTAGACTTAAACAATCAATACTGGGACTAAACACTATCTGAAATACTTGCTTTGGCTTAGTTTTAATTTCTTTTGACCAGAGATCCTTCGAGTGACCTTGTAGGACTCAATGGAATCTTACACTTGACAATGATCTGGGAATTAGCCTCGATGATGCCCAGGCTGCTCATGGCCACGCAGGTGTAGTTGGCCGACTCACGAACACTGTTTAACTCCAGAACGTTCCTGCCAACTGGCATCTCGTCCTCAGGTGTCAGGTCCTCAGAGTTAAGCATCCACTTGACATAGGGCATGGGCGAGCCGACAGCGACGCAAGTGATGTTGACACTACCGCCCGGCATGATCTCTTGCGCGTTGGGGGGTGTGATGGAGAAACGTGGGGGCACACGACGAACTGCATAGGGTGGAGGAATGGTGACAAGAAAAAGAGAAAGAGAAAGGTAATGACACGCCAATGAAAATGAGCCTTTCTTTAGAACATACATGATGTTGTCTAAAGAGAGAACAACAAATTAAAACTTCACAAACATTTCGGTTTATACAAATTAAAATAATGATAAAGTAACTAAATTAAGAAAACTTATTCACCAACAATACAGATTGACATTAAAGCAACAAGTTCATAGCAACAAGGTTCAATTGACCAATATTTGACCCATCACATCACAATTAATTGCACAAAAATCTATTATGAGTTTCTCATCTTTAAAATGAGATCTCTATGTGGCTTATAATTACAGTAAACAAAATGAAAATCATGAATTACTGTTAAAAAGCAGAAAAAACTTTACAGAAAATACTCTGAGCATAAAATAGTGCGAACAACAAAACTTTTTTTAAAAATAGTTTTTTAAATCTGCCTGTGCTAAAGAAACCTTAAATATCTTACAATCTGTACATACACGTTGGTAAGTACATGCACTAGTAATGTGATTCCCTCCAAGAGGGACTAAAGATGAGAAACCTTAATCAGATTTTTGTGGTTGAGAGTAGATCAACTGGACAAAGCCTTTTTAAGATCTGACACGCTTCCATTGATAGATGCAGCTGTCATTTTCACAGACATCATGCAGAAATAGGTAGAGGTCAACCAAAGAGTAAATGGAAACAATAAAACCAGAGAGAAGAATTTGAGATAAAATGCATAGAGGAATATAACTGAAGGGTCGCTAGCATGCCCAGACAAAAGACAACTGGAGAGGAAAAAAAGAGAAATATAAGAGGAAAGAACGCGCAAAAGAGCCAGAAAGAGGAAGAAAGGGAAGGGTTGGGAAAAGGAACGAGGGGGGGGAACCCACTTCAATCTAGAGAAAGGCTTTTTTATCGTCTCCAGCCAATATGACGTAATGTGACAGGATCGTAATGTCACATTGCGGTCCTGGCTAGACCCAACACAAAATTTACAGTGGAAATCCTGGATTCTGTCAATAAGTAGCTGTCGGTTCAACTCAACTAACTATCACACACATCAATAAAACAATAAGAAGAAAGAAAATGATACAGATGCTAGTCTACGATGATGACAGCGTTGCACCTCAACTACTGAGATGCCAAACCTACACACGAGAGAAAAGATGAAGGATCTGTTGAGGAAAGGGTTCGATATGAGTTATGGCAGAGATGGAGTTGGCCAGGTTGTGCAGCAGGCTTTTTTCATAGCCTGTCTGGCATGTTCATTCTTGGTAAACATGCTATTTTGACGTGACTCGTTAAAAAGTTAAGAAACAATGGAAACATAATGACTTTAAAATACAGACTCTGTTCCAAAACCTAGCAAGCTGCCTAGGCAGATACCTTCTAAGGCAACTTTTAACAAATATTCTAAAGACCCAACTCACAACTGTTTCCGATTGAGTCTGACACAATTATTGGGTAAAGCAGTACATTTTTAATTAGAGTGAAACATCTTGAATGAAATTATTCCATGCACTTTGACCTTTGATTTTGGGATTTACTTTTTCCCCTCAAGGATACATGCAATTCTCTTATCACTTAGCTAAAACTAGATATCTTAAAAAGCAATATAAAGTTGCTTATGAAACATTGGGTGTTAGGTGTACGTTTATACATCTAGGTAGTTATCTTGCAAGGTTTTGGAATGGCGCATTTATAATTAGAATACAGATGGTACTAGTAGTAGCGTTCAGGTTAAAGAAGTGCTACCTGTTACATGTAAAATTTTGTATTGCACCAAACTTTGTAGTTTGGTTTCCCCAAGAATCTTCAAACCAACTGCCTTAGTGATGTTGTTGGATGTAAAATGACAATGAAACAAGAAGTAGGGTGGTGCTAGGTGTCCTAAGATGGCAGGTGGTGAGGGGGTCATGCCTCATTTACATTGGGCAAGAGGAGAAAGGAAAGACAGAGGGACAGCAATGGGTGCTGGGGCTAGCTCAGAAAAGCAACCAAACTTTAAACCAAATTAACAACCCCGCAAAGAGACAACGAGGACAGGAACAACAGGTAGAGATTGGGCACAAGCAGAACAAGACCTAGGCTGCAAGACAGCAGACAGGGGCCGGACAGACGGGAAGGACAAAATGGTGGACATATATGTTGGAGAAAGACAGAAGGGAAATAACACAGGGAGTGAGGGGTGGGGACTGGGGCAAAGAGGAGACTGTAACCCTGGGCCAACTGGAGTAAAAGCATGTTGGTTTGACTTCTCACACAATGGGGCTTGAAATACACAATTAAACTCTCACCATCGTCTCGGACAACAGCAGCCAAAGAGCATAAAGTCTTGATTTTGTAAACACCATCGAAAGTTCAGTGGGTTTAAATCTAGTTAGAATGTTTAGAACATTTCGAATTTTAAAAAACTTTTTGAAAATAAAAAATTTTAAATTTAGAAATGCTGTTATAGTTAGTCAAGGTAACAGGCTCTACTCTAATTAAACATGAATATATTCACAGTTTCAGAGAGCCAGTGTGACAAATAATCTCGGTTGGTGTCCAGTGAGCGAAACTCACATTATAACTCAATCCATTTCATAATCATGGAGTAAAACAAGATCAAGTTAACGTTTATAAATGTATAATAATATTTAACAGTTTTTAAAATACATTTTATAATAAACTGATTTATTTCGATACTGACTGTTTTATTTTTATTTTTTTAAGTTAAAATAGTAAACTATTTCTAGGAAATTTCCAGGTTCAACTGAAGTTAAGCTCTGTCCATAGCATTTGGAGGCACGATGATAACTTCCATAAAAAAGTAATTTTTTTCCCGAATTAAAATAATATATTTTTTATTATTATTTTAAAAACGTGGCTTAACTTAAAATAGTGTACTTTTTTAATCCCGTAAATTTGAATCCTTTTTTCCTTAATTATTTTCTATAGTAATCAACATCACACCACCAATGCAACAGAACAACATTTGCACTGAACCTGGATCACTCCTTTAATTCAGGAAAAATTATTCTTGATTTGTTTAGAAAACAAAAACAACATTAAAATAAACAATGACATACTGAAACGACCCCCACCCCCATATAAATGCATACTGAACAAATGTTGTTGATAGGGCAGCCCACGTATGACAATGTGCATGCATGACCATGATTGCAGGAATGGCATCAACAGAACGGCACCAAACTATCAACCAAACTAGTCAACACATATTTGAGGCATGCAACCCTCCCCAAGTGCAACATTTTAGGGAATCCACACTGAAATGTCGAAATGGTGAATTCGACACAACACACAAAGATAATAGCAATGCAAGTGTATTATATCAATGACAGAACACAGTGAAACGTGATAGTGACAAGACGAGTGAGATTCTTCTAGTGTGGATTAATGATGGAAAGGCCCAGACGTAATTTGCTGATGCTTAAGCATTTCCTGCACTGATTTTAGGAAAATAAATATGGCAAAATGTGGTAAATATGTTAATTAATAAGATATTTTATTTAATAAAAAATAATATTTTGTTTGTGCTGACACATTGCGTGTGGGCCTGAAAATGGGTGATGCAACATTTGGCCATTTTTAAACCAAGTCTACAAGAGGCTAAAAACTGAAGCTTGCTTTGCTAGGGTCAAATTCAGTTGACCAATTGCTAAGGTAGTTGAGCGAATGAGGGCTGCAACCTTTGACCTTGTGAATTATTCATCCTATTGTTGCACGTTCAATCTACACTTGAACATTCCTGATTCTAATCAAAAGTCAGACTCAATTGGGTCATTTTCTAAATGGAACAACCATTTGAAAAGACCGCAAGGAGCCTGGCAACTTCAGAGCCACAGACAACAAAGCATCGTGCTCAAATAAACTGTGGCAAAGGGGGGAATCATAAGCGGGTCTAATGTTTTCAGATGCATGACGACATTTACGGCTGCCGCTATCGATGCATCGGCCTCTGAAATGCCATCGCATGAAGCCATCCTGCGCTTTATCTAAGTCCTGACACGTGGTTCTATAGCTCAAATCCTGACGTTTGATGTGCGATGGTGCTCTCTGCTGTGATATTTGGAGAAATATGGTCCAATCGGATGGACACGCAGTCGGATGGAGATGTTTTTGATTTACTTTGACGAGGTCCCATTTCAAGCCCAATGTGGAGTGAAAGACAACTCACAAGGTCTTACAACGGACAGAGAAAGACAAAATAAAATAAAAAAGGCCAAAGAGTGCCTCACTCCTTGTGCTTCCTGACTAGGAAGAATCGAAGGTGGACATTCGCGGCCATTTTGGTGAGACAGTCTGTCCAGCCCCAAAATGAAGGTAGGAAGGGAAGCCGAAATAATGCGCAGCCTTTAATGTCACCTTGAAGCTTAGATTACACCCTGTTTGATGTCCAAAACCCGCAATAATCCATTGCGCTTGAAGGTAGCGAGGCCATTTGCATGCAGATGGCAGGGGTTCCCTGTATTAACACACACACACACACACAACTCTGCCACTGCAATGCAAAGCAGCCTCAGTTGGGGTTCGGACCAGTTCTAGTAATGAAAATTGGTGCATTTGTAAAACACTACCTCGTGATTGTCTGGTCAATGCATGAGTAGCGTTCAGCTAAATCCTGAGGCTGAACTGCATTTTAGATTTTGCACCAAAACCTGTCCCTTTATGACACTTATTCGGATCAAAGTTAGCCTTCGTTTGCACAAGTAGAGGGTGTGATCTAGCTTGCATTTCTATTTGAATACCAACACAGCATGCAAGGACATGCAAAACATCCCAAAGTGGTGGCAGTGGGGTTCACATGCATCTCCATGCGCATACACTGAATATACTCGTAGCATTTAGCATGGCATTTAGTACAGCTCAGTCTTCCAGCATCTCGGAGTGGATCTGTGAGGTCTCGTTTCCTCGTCTCGGGGGCTAATTGCTATTAATAATGCCCTGGAAACATTCTGGGATCTTGCATCCTTAACATTTTGGCATTATGTGGAGCTGAATGGCGGAACGCTTGAGAGCTTCACTGTCAGGCGGCAACAATGAAAGATTATCGACTTTATTGGAACAAGAAGAATCATCATTTCTGTTATTAATTTGGCGAGAAATAGAAGAGAACCAGATAAGTTTAGGCTCAGAGGGGGAATTTTGCCATACGGAGGCAATTAACTTCCACGCCTGAGGTAAATGGCTAACAAGAAGATCTAGAAAAAAAATATTGAGAATACTTGAATAGCCATTAAAGCTGCGAACGGAATTGCAGTTTGTTTTTTGCTTTTTTTGCAGCACATTAGCTCACAAAACCTTTTTTTTTGTTAAGAAAAATGGTAGATTGTTACAAAACATGCAATTCTAGTGGCTAACATACTCTAGCTTGCAAATATTTTCTGTGAAAATTAAACATTTCCAATGAAAATGTTTTGCTGGTCTCATTTTCAAGCTACAGCATGCTAGCCACTAGCATTTCTTTAATGTTTAAAATGTATTTTTGTCATTGCTAGCGTGCAGCTAGGGAACGCTAATATGCTCAGTCTGTTACACTATCTACATGCTAGGCAGCAGTAACAAGCTATCAGGGTAAATGGGGCACAGATATCACAGTGGGAACAGCCGGATATGAAAAATAAAGCTCTGTCAATAAATGCCAGACCCTGAGAGACAGAGTAGCGGCAAAGCGCACTTCATTATTTATAGCCTCAATTCATGTGGCGTCGCCCCCCTCCCAACAACACAGTGTCTGTAAAAACTGAATAATTCAGATAGCCATTCAGTCTCAGACATCACAAGATAGCCGGCAACATGTTAGCATTAGCCAAGTGAAGCAGAGGCTCTTGTTCTATGTCATTAACCCTGACAGACAGACAAACGGCCATCTGAACCATCACTACACTGGGGAGAGCGATGAGATATCCCCACAATTGGACAAACTTATCAGACTAAATGCGTTAATATTAAGTTATATTATATTATCATAATTATATTATTATTATAATATAAGTAGTTGAAATTTAAACAAACATTTACATTTAAAAATGATTTAAATTAAACTTTAAGATATTTAAATTTCATTTAAAATGTAATAAATACAAAGTTTAATTTATATTAAAAGAGTTGAATGTAAATTTGAAGATATTATTAATCTAATAATCTAATCTAATAATAAAGTTTTTTGCTTTAAAAAGTCCAATTAAAAGGAATTAAAAAAAAAAAAAAGCATAGAGTTTTGAATGTACACACTTTGGGTTTTACTTCAGATAAAGTATGTTTAGATATTTTCGCTTAGAAACCAAGACAAAATTTCAGAAAATCTCCTCAAAAGTGTGTGGACGAGCATAAAAATGGTAAATATTGTAGTGGTTGCTACAGCTCTGCATGCAACCAACGCGTAAAGCTAAATTACCTACAAGCCAAAAGGCAGACGGGACTTTGATATGCATATGAAACAGGCGTGCAATTACTGTGCTGAGCTGCATTAGCGAAGGATTAACATAGAGAGACTCACAAACAAAACACCTGCTTTTTGTTCTGGTCCAATTTAGGGGTTTTAATACAGCATGTCTTAGTGATGTAAGAAGCGCTTTAGATGTACGCTGGCAATGAGGACTTGAGCGGATGATAAATCCTAATTTGATTGAGCCTGCAGACTACGAAAGGGCAAGAGGCAGTCAGTCATCACGAGGAAATATCGCTAGCTTGTTGCGGCTCTGAAATAAAGCCTGTTTTCTGGGGCGGCCACATGAAGTGCGGAGACCATTTTATCTGCCAATGATCCATGTGGCACAAAAAACTAATTAGCAGAAGTGAATTTGCAAGCTTTTGTGTGCAAGAACGGCTTTGTAAATGAGAAGATGGCGGGAAAACTGTCTGCAGAAAGAGCCTACAAGAGACGACAGAGCACAGAAACACAAACCACATCTAACAAACCAGAAACTAGAAAGGAAAGGGAGTCGAAAATGAACAAAACTAAGGGTGCACATCACACAAACACCACAACACAAGGAACGGACTGAATAAGTCGCCAACAAAGCCTCGAACCCTTGTTTTGGACAAAAACAAAGAAAATAATAAACCTCGCAAAAACACAGGAATGCAACAAAGCACGACAGCCAAAGGAATTGTGTCTCGAGGCATGCAAGCGCAGTTACATTCTCCCATCATGCATCAGGCCATGGTTTACTTTCAAATGCGAGATTTCCATGACAGCATAAGCATTTTCTTTGGGCAAAAGCAATACTGAAGGATGCAAACGAGAAAAGGCCCCACAATGCAAACTTAAACGTAAAAAGGAAAACGAACCCGAATTAGCGGGTTAATTACTACTAGTTTATGCAATTAAATCAAATCTCTCAGAATTTAAAAGTTATTTAGCAGCTTAATTTTAAACTCTGAATCGCCAATGATCATTCCAATAGATCAGTCAAGGTTAAGGATTTAATACATGTTGATTTTGCGTTTTTAATGTGGGTTAAAAAAAGTGAAAAAAGAAAAAACACACCAACCTTCTCGAAGCTCTGAGGGATGTAAAGGGGTTGATGCAGAACACAATGACATGAGGAGAAGAGAAAAATAGGGGAAACACAGAGAGAGTAAAAAAGGCCACCTCAAGGCTTTTAGCTGCTACATTTTCTCTGACTGATGTCGCCTGATTATTTATTATGTGACACGCGACATGTCTGCTGATTCACCCCAGTGGTTGCGTTCGGCCACTGGCGTCTATTCAAGCATGTTATAACAATGCAAAATTACAAGGTCTTTAGCCGCCTGAAGAGCTGCCGCTGCGGCTTTAATTACAGAAACAAAACAAAGACACAAAAACAGAAATCAATGAAACAACCCAAAGTGCAAACCAAATCAAACCGACCATACAAATAAAAACCTACATAATTAGCATTAAAGTTAGCAGCTACAATCAAGAAAACCGATTCTAAAGGCGTCGCGCTATTATGCGACATGTTAATGCAGTTTCGCTCGTATAAACGGCTGAGCTGTTTCCTCCATCGTAGCTGCTAATTTCAAGTGCCGTTAACTCTAGAAAAGAAAACATTTGATTGTACCCAATGATTAAGCTTTGAAAACAAAACCAAAGGACATGGGATACTTAATGCAGTATGCACATAATCAGTGAGACATTAGCATACCTATGTTGAATTAATTATCGCTGGGGTAATTTGAATGGATTTCAGAAATCTCCAGTCGGCCAATTACTGAAATGTCACTAGACATCAGATCAAATGCAACTCTTAAAATTGCATGACTAAAATACTTCATAAAATTAAAGAGTAAAATAGCGATAATCCACAAGGTCATAGTTTTACACTGACTTTACCATGGTTAGGAGGTGCTATAAGGCATATTGTGCCTAAAATACCCTTACCATGGTAATGCCACTGTAAAAGTAAGGCCTCTTGTGGCTTATTTCTTTAATAAATTGGTGGTAACTGCTAAAACACACTAACAAATAATTTTTCATTTATGATAATCACAGTTAAAACTGTTTGTTTTTTATAGCTGCAACTATGCATTTATAATGTGTAAATTAATTAATACATGGATTATTCCACTCAAAATGATCATTCTATCATTAACTCACCCTTATGATGATCTAAACCTTTATTTGTTCCTCTGCAGAACACAAAAGATGATTTTTTTGTCCATTCAATGAAAGTAAATAAAGTCTAAGGTTGAAATCTCACCATTTGCATTCTACTGAAGAACAAAATTCATACTGGTTTGGATTAACGGGAGTAAATTACATAAATTTCATTAAAACTGTAACTGTCATTTTGAGATGGAGTGTCTGCATCTTTTCTAGTGGGAGAACAATAATAACTATAATAATGAAAAGACAACTCTCTGACCCATTTTATAATGGTCGGTGAATAATTTATCTGGAACAAAATTATTTGGTACACAGTGAGTAAACCCATCCCATACACTGTCTTTTTAAATATGCATTAAATAAATAATACATGCGCAAAATGCATCTGCCTCGATTTATTAAAATCATCAACCTGGAGATTCAACTCCTCTTAAGGTTAGCGGCAAGAGTCATCTGTGCTAATGCAATGCCTTAAAACAGCCGTTCCATAATAGTAATAATCACTGGACCAAGACGGGTTTAGCAATTACTTGTTAGCATGTTACATTTTGAATGTATACACTTGTGATAAGCAACATGCATATTGTTTACCTTGCAACAATTTACCTTTTTACCTTTTTAGAGGGAATAAGATTAGCATTTTGATTGGTTTATAGCATCAGCCAATCAAAATCCAGACTTACCATTATCCTCTTCAACCTGAAAACTTGATTTTACAACATACCTGTACGACCCAAGTTTCCAAGTTTCCGACCCAAGAGAAGACTGAAAACTACCCATTAAGTATCGAAAATGAGCATATTTTATTATATGCAATATTTGCTTTAGTGTAAAGAATCTATTAATTTATATACAACAGGTCATGTGACCAGTCGTGCATCTCTAATTGGTTGTTTTCGATGGTCTCCACGGCCAGGTTGCTCCCTACCTCTCACATACAGGTTGGCAGGGGAAGAGTATCGGACGCCTTCCACGTTAGACGCCACACACTCGTACTTCCCCTGATCGGTTTCCTCAGTGTTTTCTATCTGCAGAGCACCTGGGAGAGAAAAAAATACCCCAAAGAAAGGGACGAAAGACAGAGAGAAAAAGACAGAGAGAGGGAGAAGACAACAAACTATTAGAGGTTCGAAAGTAACAAGACTGTCAGAAACCATTTTATTTTTTGTATGTTTGGTGCAACATCGTATCCTCATAAATTGCTCAAAGGCCTTTCCTGTTTGAAAGCCAACTTCGTCTTTTAACGCTAACTCACTGTGTTGAATCTGAGCAGTTCCACACTCAAGGCAAGAAAAATTAGACTGATCTAAATATGTCTGAATGCATCTCGTCAAATGCAACTGGAAAAGAACTAGCAGCAATGTTATGGTGTTCGCAGGAGTGCTGGATCGCATCAATCAGCGTGCCGGGAAGTATCAGGGTGTGGAGCCGAAGAAGATAAACCACTGTCAGTCCCAAAGGGGGGAAAGTTGGTGAGGGTCAAGAGTGAGCTGTGAGCTGAACATCCATTAGTTCATGTCGAAATGTGCTACACAGGGATGAAGCGTAGCACAACACTTAAATCCCACGACATTAATTATTTCTTTCGGTCCCCCAAGAGCAGTAGTAATACTCATGTCAGTGCATACTGCAGTACTGAGAACGGCTATTTGCAGTGCATGATAAACATTAGATATTCCTCCATATTATGCCCCAGGGTTGGGTCATAACCAAGGTCATTTCCCTGTATGCCAATAACCATGCAGTTTGAGAAGTCTGAGATCTATCAAAACTTTCTAATGGTCTTACTCAAATGGTAAGGGCTAAGGCTTAAGGCTATAGGGGTTAGGGTCATAAGGTTTGAAGATGGGGGTTGGGTTCAATGTAGGGGTGTGCGATATGATGATTTTTGATCGTGGACGAAAAAAATGTTTCCACGATCTGGTTTTGAAGAAATATCATAGTATTGTGCTACATCGGACGTTTTATCAGTTGCAGTTCTGGTGCCTCCGTCTCAATCTCAATACTGTCAAGTACTGCCACCAAAATGCTGTAGTTACAAACAGTGGCAAATTTTTTGAGAATAAATAACCAACACCAACCCCCCCCCAGTTCTAAAACATTTTTTGCAAGGAACATTTTATTATACTACAATGTGATCATTTGTTTTGAGGGCTCATTGTAGCGTCAGGAAGTTAGGCACTACTGCATTTGTTGCCGTACTTTTGAAGGCCGCAGATGGGGAAGTGTGATTTTTGCAAACTATAAAGCTGTAAATCACTAAACCCAACCCTCCTAGTTCAAACTCCAAAAGAGGTATTTCAACTGCCTGTGAAAATATTTCAGGCAAGCAACATTCTCATTATATTATACTATATGTGAACAATGGTTTTGAGGGCTCTTAACAGCATTAAACATACTTTCCTGTGGTTCCCTTGATGCATTGTGACCACAGAGCTCCTCTGAAGCAAAAGCAGCAGAATTTAGGCCTAAATGTACCACCTGAGCAACCGCGATTGAGGTGACCAAGAATGCTAAGTTTCTGGATCTAACATCCGTTCCATTACCACTGGGACTTTACCCACTAAGCTGCCCCACCTCAACTTTTCTTTATCTGTCTTTCAGTACTCTACCACTGCATTTCGACAGGTAGCATCAATACGGCCCTCTCTCCTGGAGAGACATTCATTCTGGCTGAACGAAGACATCAACCTTCGGCTACCGCCACATGCGGCGGCGGGACATCAACAGCAGGGACTCACGCTGCGGTTTAAGCGCACAGTCTGCATCCTGTGGAACATTCAGTGTGCCAACGAGATTCTAGCTTCTGGGTCGATGACTCACACCTGCTCACGGCGGATCAACAGCATGATGGGATCAGGGAGTTTAGAGGCGTGGCAGGGAGAGACAGAAATGGAAGGTGGTTTCTAGAGTGTGTGCGCTCGTACACGGATCGTTTGATGTGCACATTGGCGCAGCGGGCGGCTGGGCAACAGCAGGTGGGCTTGGAGAGCATTCTAAAGTCTCCTCAGGTGCACAGCCGAATGGGAACCGCTCGCGCACAACCTGTTCTACGTGACACCGACAGAAAATCTGGTAGAAATCTCCACCATTCTTGAGCCTCCAACTGCAGAAAACAGGCACGAATTTTAATGTTATTGGAGCAGGGGCTGATAAATAAACCATGCCACAGTGGTGTGCCGAGCTCTCGGGGAGCTCTGTATTCTCCCCGTCTTTGCTGGGGTTGTGATTCCCTTTTCTATGAACAGTTAGCTAATGATTGAGTAATGTCATTGAGGAAATCTTAGCAAGGAACATAGCATATCCAAATTCATTAAATACAAATTAATTCCCAGCGGCTCCAAAGCAAGCAAATTTTCTCAGAGCTCCTTCCTGCCAGAACCGGACTATTTTGGGTACTCCTGCTTGCTATTCAGCCGATTGACGATTCCCCACTGACTTCATTACATATTTGCAGCTGTGTTTTTTCCCCCATCCCCCGTTTGGATAAACTCACTGAGAATCTATAATCTAGGAAGGGAATGACAGTGTTCCTAGTCTCTCTCAAATCTATCAATCTCTTTGTCTTTACTGTTCATTGGTACAGAGAGGAAAAGATAGCATAAATGTTATTAAGGTTTCTGCATACCTTTACTGTCCTAGCCTTAATTGGCATCCGATTTTGTGCTTTTCTCCCATATAGTCCCAAGCTCACCAAGCAAGAGGGGTATTTAACAGCAACAACAACAGCAACAACAAAATCATTCCCTGACTATGTTGTCAGAAAATGTCTTTGATCCCTCTCACTTTTCCCTCAAATCTGCCTTTCGCTCAGCCCGAGAAGGTTTTAAATTATTATCTTTTATGCATAATTACATTTCGAATTTCCATTATTCATCCTGCCTGTTGCGTCTTTGAGGCTGCTGGTGTAGCCTTTTGTTAGCGGCACCGCTAGCGACAAAACAACCTGTTATCTTACTTTAACAAATAGTGTCAAGCTCAAAACGCCGCACAATACTCTTTGTGATAAAAGGCAAGTGGAAGTCATTTTCTGAATATCCATGCCAAAACGCAACCAGCTAGCTGACATGAGCCCTCTAGCTATGAACTATTATCTGAAGCTGAACAATAACGAATACATTAGCGGATTCAAATGCCTTCTGAGTGTACTATGTGTAAGCCAATTTAGGGGGGTGGAAATCTACAGAATTTGGTGGAGTTTGTTGCTGGAGCCAAAGTAGCATAATCAAATAAGGTTGTGTAAGGTCCTGGTGACTGACAGCCATTATGTTTTTGTGGAAATCGCCAGCGCAAACAGTCTTTTGCCATTAAAATAGTACTGTCAGGATTTACTAAAGATGCGCAGTGACAATGGGGGAGGTGGAGATTAAGGGGAGCACGTAGTAGAAGGGAGAGGATTTTTTCCATACATATTAATTTAATTTGAATGCCAGAAGAACACTATCTGAACATATCGTTTGCCAAGCCATGTTATTTTTAATTTGCTTCAGGAAATAGAAGACGACTTCCCTCAACTAGGAGTCACGCAATACAAGGTCTATCAAAAATTCTTGCAACCCTTCATTTTTTGGGCTCCGGTTCTTTTCAACATACTGTGGCTTCTTTATTTCTTTATTCTTTATTTAAAGCGCTTGTGCTTGGTAGATTGCATTGGTCAATATGTAAATGAGATGTTGCACCTGTGTTCTTTAATTTGTGCGTTGTTAGTAAATCACCCGCAGAAAATTCCACACCCATCGGCGTTGTTTTGGAATTGCGCTCTCGCACTAATTTACCCTGTTTAGTAAAACTGGCCCCAAGACTTCTGCTGGCAAATCCAACAAGCCCTTTTTGGGAATTCTCCACTGCTTCAGTGTCAATGCGACCTGTGTCCTTTAAACTGGCCATTAAGTGTTTTTGTCACGAACAGCCGGAGTTGTAGCGCGCTTTTGACTGACGGACATGGGGTAACCGTTGACCTGTGACCGGTTCGGGCTTTAGCGATGGCCTCGGGAGATGAAGTCTTGTCATCTCCCGACATCCATCCGATCCTGGATCATGGGGGAAAACAGGCTGGGCTGTCTGTTGAGTATAGGCCGTGTCAGGAGGCAGCTCTGCTGGGGCGTGGAGCGTGGCAGTCAGGTGTGGAGGCGAGGGGAGCCGTGAACCGTGACCAGCGCTACCATGCAGCTGTCTATTAAGAGGCCGTGTGCATGTGACGGCTTTCGGCATGCTTGATTAGGCTCGGTAACAGCTCTCAACCAAAAGGAACCTGACCATCTTAAACACACAGACACACACTTTTTCCAGCACCTACAGTCCCATTTGGGTAATTCAATTAGTGGGCAATGACAGGGAATGATTGATTTGTTTGTGGAATTGACCATATTCTTGTTTTTTTGAATGGGTAGAACTGATTATGAGAGAGAGGTGAAGACTTGGGCCGCTAGCAGAATTTAGTATGCATACTTTTTTTTTGTATCAAGATGGCTGCTGGATTTGCACAGTACAAAGGATGATATGCAGAACCTGATTTTACCAAGTGCGACATGTTCCTGGATCAACATCTTTGATGTGCAAAAAATGTGCAAAAAAAAAGGGACTTTTGCTTTAAAAAGCTGGTGTGCAATGACTGTAGGACTCGTGTGTTTGTGTACTGACACACACCAAGGTCATTAGATGCGAGAGCATCATCACGGGGGGGGGGGGCGATACGTAATACAATTGTTGTCAGCTTCCATCTGTTGGCTTGTAGCGCTCACATAAAACGCCAACGATGCATGCACACATAGAATGGGCCGCGCTGACTGTCATTTAGCGGTGCACAGGTCACAACTCAAGCAGACCAAACTGGCATGAGATAAGATAATGTTTACGCAGCACATGCAAACACGCGACCGAGTCGCTAACCAATCAGAGCGCACGTGCTGTAATTTTGCCCAAAAGCGCGGCGTAACTATTTAGCCCAGACTGGGCCTGAGTTTGCAGAAGCCGCCCTGGGCGAGAGCTCTGTCTTGGATCACTAATCCCATTATGCAAATGTTGCGATATAAGTCACGTTCAGTTTAGCGAGCAGAAAAATGATTAATATGCTGCATTTTTGCTTTATAAATATTCACGTTGGTGTGTGTAATCTAAGAAAGAGCTTTTAGGCTGGAAACTTTACTAGCTGCTGTTCTAATGTACTAACAGACGTATCTATCAAAGATTTTTTTTACTCCGATTGATGTAAAAAATATACAAATTATAAATAATATATAATATTCCATACAAAATGAATTATGTTGTATATATATGTGTTTGTGTGTGTGTGTGTGTAATATTTATTATTAAATTTGAACATTTATTTATATATATATATTATATATATATATATATCTGTATATCAGATAAATTTATAAATATATATATATATATTTGTGTGTGTGTGTGTGTGTTTATATTATTATTATTATTATTATTATATACTATTATTATTATGATTATGATATCGCGAACTAAATCAAATAATTTAGGTGAATGTGAACTCAATCAATGCAGGCACCAGTAAACATACAAAACTGACCAACATCTGAACAAAGAAAAAGACCATACAAAATTAAAAGCAGTGCAAAAAATTGTTATTGAGATAATTCACATTTGAAGTGTAGATGTTAACCCTTTGTTCACCCACAATATAAATGTAGAATCAAATGTTTGATGTGTACCTACCTGCTCGCTGTGAAAAAAAAGGCACTTTATTGAAGTTAGAAACATCAGGTAGTCTTCAGATATAATGACATGAACATGGATCTAGATCAGGAGCAGCTCCTCCGAACATCAGTCCTGATATCACCTCCAAACCGCACATCCGAGATGGAAAGTGTCGCTGAATTTGATGAACTATTGCAATCGTCTGTGTAACGTTAGCGTTGGCATTGGAGATGAGAGCAGGACTGAGAGGAAAGCAGCGTTGTCATTAGCGTGAACCGCGCAGCTGAGTGCAAATGTCACAGACGAAGGTAAACAGCAACCCGACACCTGTCTGACTCCCAACACTGACATTAAACACACACAGACACAAACACACACAAACACACACACGGACACAGAATGAAGGCTGGAAGAAGAGGAGCAGAAGAGCCGGTCCCGTCTGAGCTGCCCTGGAGTCATTAGTTAGCGGTTAGCTTAAGGTTAGTTGTGTTTATAGTGATGTCTTACCTCGGATGGGAGTACTCTCTGGAAAAGGACACAAAACGAAACACACATCAGTTTAGTTGACGGTTAATGTCAGGCCAGGTTATGAGTCTCCTCATGTACTGGTTAGTTTAGTTTAAGATCATCATCACCACAGATTTAGTAGAGGTTAAAGACCTTCCAGTGCTGGACATGGAGCTTCATCTTTCTTCTCCTATTTACACCAAACGTCCTAAACGCTTACAAACAACCGGATCAGTCTGTAAAATGTTAATGACGCTAAAGAAAAAAATTTAATTAATTAATTTATTTAAAAAATGAAGTAGTTGACGATAATTAGAATTTAATAATAATAATAATAATAATTTCTTTATTAATATTTAAAAGCAGTTATTTAATTAATTTAACTAATAATTAATACATTTATTTTTTAAATGAGGTAGTTGACAATAATTAATAATTTCTTTATAAATATTTAAAAGCAGTTCATTATTTATAAATATAATTAATTGATACATTATAAATATTAATATAAATAAATGTAAAAAAAATAAGTATTATATTTTATATAAATTTTATATTATTATATAATAAAATAATACTATTAAATATATATCTTTTAGATTTATTTTATTATTAGAATTTATTTATTTATTTATTTATTTATTTTTTTGCTAGGCTGCACAGCAAAGAAAAAGACTATTTATATAATAATAATATAATTTTCCTTCATAAACTATATATAAAAATCTATAAATCAATAATATTCATTGTAAAAGTAATATACAATTATATAAATAGTATAATATAAAAATGACAAAAATAATGACATAAATTACTTTATAATAATAACTAAAGATAACATTTTATTTTATACAAATAATATGTCAAATTTAATTAAAATAAATTTACTTATACAATACATTTTGAAACAATGTTTTATTTTTACTATTTGAAATGTTTGCATTTTTTTTTTTTTGTTTTAAAAGATTGAGATATTGAGTTATGGTTTGAATGTTATAATGAACTACTGAATGAATTGATTATTTTAGTATTGTAGAGTGCTATGGGTAAGTAAACTGATCTGTTCCTCACAGTGGAGCGCTGTCTCTGTATTTGTTCTCGCGCTGAGCTCTTTGTCCAGCAGCAGAATGAAGGTCATCGCTGAGTGTGAAGGATATTTTGCCTGCTTCATATGAACTCCTCAAGCGTACGTTTACACAGTATCTCGGTTTTATCGACGAACAGCTTCCATCTACTATTCACTTTAGTTTATAATAATGACCCTCCTAACAGCAATACATCATATATTATAATAACAATTATACAAATCTAGAATTTTTTTTTCATAAATCCTATAATAAACTTACATTTTAATTTTATACATTGCTTTATTTGTATTTTTAAGTTTATTTAGCAATTTCTATAATAATAATAATAATAATAATAATAATAATAATAATAATAATAATAATAATAATAATAATACTGTATTACATAAATTAAATACTAATTTATAATATCTTAAAATAAAATAAAATTATACATATTATTTGCTAAAATACATTTTTAGCAAATAATATATATTTGTGATTAAAATATACTATATAAATATGATTAAAATAAATAAATTATTTATTAATATAGTACATTATTAGTTGTAACGTTTTATTTTTACTTTACTTTTTTGCTAAAATGTACATCAAAGAAAAATAATACTGCTTAATTACTCTTCATAAATTGTGCATTAAAAATTAATTAATTAATTATATAAATTGTATAAAATACTTTTAAACAGAATTAAAATATTTTTAGAATAATTCTGTGCCTTGATGAACAAAATACAATAAAAGTGAAAATAAAAGTTTTCATGTAGTTTTCATATTAATGACTACATTATATTATCTATAAATCAACAATATATATATAATAATAATAATACTTTTTTCATAAATGCTATAATAAAATAATTAATTTTAAATCAAATATAAGTTTTAATATTCTTTAGTTGTATTTTTTGATTTCTTATCTTCATTTGCAATTTTTATAATAATATTAATAAACTTTTCTAAATTATATACTATTAATTAATTCATTAATTTTTTAATATAACTGATACTTAAAATAATTCAAATCAATGAATTCATATAGCATATAATTAATTGCTATATCAATACTTACGAATATTTATTTGTTTTATTTTTATTTTTTTGCTTGAATTTCATTTGGCTAGTCTGTACAGTAAAGAAAAAAAGAATTTCAATGGAATTAAAATAGTTCTGGCAATAACCCTGTGCCTTGACTAACAAAATACAATAAAGCGAGAGTAAATAAGAGCATTCATCTAGTATTTATACTGACGACCCTCATCGCTCTGAATAATTGACGCTACACGTGTGTTTTGAGGGTTTCGAAAGCAGGCAAATATTCCTGGTTTAGAGTAGTTTATGTATATTTTAGGAGTTGAGGAGGGATCGGGAGCGTTAGTATCAGGGCAGCAGAATTAGCTGGTTTAGCTCCAGCTAGAGACAAAGTCACGGTTAGCTTTGGAAAGAACTGGTTAGCTGAGGTTAAAGGTTAGAGGTTCGCAAACACACAAACGTCACAAATCAAGTGGAGACTGCTCAACGAAGCTCCCGGACTGTCTGCGTTTATAAGGAGCGAGTCCGACTCATCGAGGCACAGATGTCCCGTCACTGACCAGTGAGATGCCACTGTCTATATGTGCATTAAAAAGCTTTAGAATAATAAGAATAATAATAATCAAAACACAAGCAGAGATTGAAACGCCAGTCTCATCTTAATATCATTTTAATAATGTGTAAACAAATACTGCGGGCGTGAACGACAACCGAAGCAAAGTCAAAAATCAAAGTCGTCCACACTGGAAGTGTACATTATGGCTATTGTTTAATTCTTATTAAATAAAATAATAATATAATTATATAAGTGTCTTATAATAAATTAAATATTCAAATTTATGTCTTTATTTACAATATATAATCAATGATTCATATAATAATAATAATAATGATACTATACAAATATAAAATAATAATATAAATTAAGTATTCATAAGTAATACAAAATTATTTTAATATGTAAATTTATACTAAACATTTTAAAATGATAAAAATTATGTTTTTTAAAAATCTAAATTAATTTGATAAATACACGCATAGATATATAGTTACTTAATTTAAATATTTTTATTGTCCCATTAAAAAAATAATAACATATTATATACATAAACGTATTTATCATTATTATAAATTAAATATTCACATTTATATCTATACGTACAATATATAATTACTGATTAATATGATTAATATGAACACTATATGAATAAATAAAACATTTCTATTAATATAAATGAATATTAAACAATTTAACAATAATATTTGCTTTTGATAAATTAAATTATCATTTATTATAACATTAAAATCAAATGATTAATATTTATAAAATCCAATTAGAAATTCAACTTAACAAATAATTGTTAATTTTAAAGTTAATTTTATTAACTAGATACCTGAATATAATATGAAACATACACATTTACTAAATATATGTATATACATTTTTTTTTTAAATATATATATTGTAAAATTACTTTTTCTTCTAAATCAAATAATTTGAAGCTGTGCGTTAGTCAAATTCTTTTTTCTTTTTCTTTTTTACCATCAGCAGGACCGGATCAATGCATCATGACAGAGACGTTTGGCTCATTCAGAAGAAAGACGGATCTTGTTTTCTTCTGGCTCGGGGCCCCTGGTTTGGAAACTAAAGAGATCAGTTTCTCTTCGGGACGGAGATAGAAACAGGAACGCAGGAGGTTCAACTACAGCCCTTTTTCTCATCAGCGTAAATCTCTCCAGGACGGAAGAGCCAAGAAACGTCCCGTCTTTTACCTCCTTCATGCACAAAAACACACCTCAACTAGTCCAAGCTGGACTTCCAGAAACCAGCTCACAGACCCCAAGCTCATCAAGGCTACAGGATCATGTTAATAATAACCAAATAAACACGAGACCAGAAAAATACTTCAATAAATCTATGTTATATACAAATAATATAAAACATACGTAAAAATTAATAGAAATTATACTTAATATATATAAAATAAACTTTTGGATGGATATATATATATATATATATATATATATATATATATATATATATATATATATATATATATATATATATATATATATAATATTTATTATAATATATATATAAAAATTTTTAAATATTATTATTTTTTAAAAAATATTGTTATTAAATATGTAAAAGCATATTTAGTTTTATGCTGATATTAATTAGCAAAATAATATTTCATTATAAAAAATTCTAATTCAATAATTATGAATAATATTAATATTAATTAATTAAATATTTACACAAATATATCCAACACACATATACTTTAATTTACTTAAAATAATATATTTTAATAGTGCTGAAATATAATTACACACACATAATATAATATTAATAATAATAACATTGTTATTATTATCATTCAAATTATTGCTTTAAATCTCTAATTAAAAATATGTTACATTTAAACATATAAAAGCCTCTACAATGAGTTTTCTAACAATAATTAGCAAAATAAGATGAGATTATAAATAATAAATAGTTATTACACAATTATTCAAATAATATTAATTAGCAAAAATATTCCCACATATTACCTCTAACACACTTTACTTAAAATTATATTAAAATCTATTAATAACAAAATTATAACTATTATTTAAATATATTAAATAATAATAATTATTATTATTATTGTTATTCAAATATTTATATAATAAAATCTGTTTATGTAAAAATCATACAAGTATTATTTTAAATATATTCCATAAATATTTGAACAATAATAATAATTATTATTATCATTATGTATTTAATATATTTAAAAGAATAGATATATAATTTTTTACATAAACTGATTATAGCCTTGTAATTATATATAAAAATGACAGATAATGTACTCATCCTCTTGTCATCCAAGATGTTCATGTCTTTCTTTCTTCAGTTCGTAAAAACATTTCAGGAATTTTCTCCATATAATGGACTTCTATGAGACTGTGAGTTTGAACTGCAGCTTCGTTTCGTTAGATAAGACCCTTCTTCCTCAGCTGGGATCGTTTAGAGCCGTTTGAAGCTGCACTTTGGAAGTACAAACTATCAGGCACCATAGAAGTCCATTATATGGAGAGAAATCGCAAACGCCTGGCTGGAGCTTCTGAAACCCTAATCTGTTCTTCTTCTGTTTTATAAGCATCTGAATACTTGTGGATTCTCTGGAGAGCTCGAGCGCTGCATGTGAACGGAGAACACTAGTAAATCCACACACACACACACGCGTGCTTTCTGCAGTGTGTCATCCTCTAAAGCTCGAGAGAAACAGGGAATTGTTTCATGTTAGTGGGCGAGGAGAAGAGAAAGAAATACGGAGGGTACAGACAGACGTTCAAGGGAAAGGAGAGGGGAGGACATGCATTTTAAAACCAAGTTAAAATGCCATCTGCTTCAGGGACACGAGGAAGCTTGCGCGCTCGCTGAGACACTTACCAATCGCTTCTGGAAATGATAACGCACAGAAAAAGAAGCAGAAAGGAAGAACAAAACAGCACACTTTAGGGTCGGGTTCACAGCAGTCGCGCACCCTGAAATCAAGAGAGTTTAGTGCGGAAGACCCCTTTGCAGGACGACACGTTACACACAGACTTTGAGCTGTTTTATGAGCACGTTTAACGTTATTAGAGACTAGATTATGAGGGAATCTCACAAAACCGGTCAAGAACATTTCCAGCTTTCTACATTTGCAAACATCTAAATGAAATAAAAACAGTTTGAATAAGGAGATAATAAGGCTCCGTCTCCAAATTCTTAATTTGAATTACTTTCAATGACAATTTTAATAGTTTCCTTTACTGTACATAATTTACAAAAGTCATTTAAATAGTACAGATGAAACATTTAATTGAAATAAGCACAAATTAAAGGTCAATACAAGTACAATAAATCTAAACTTATCTTGAAATAATATTTTAATAATATTATTAATGTATAATTTAATTAGTGCTGTCAAATGGTTAATCGTGATTAATCGCATGCAAAATAAATGATTTGTTTACATAATATGTGTATGTGCTGTGTATATTTATTATGAATATATAAATACACATGCATATATATATATAATATATATATATATATATATATATACTGTATATATAGATTAATCGCATCCAAAATAAATGATTTGTTTACATAATATACGTGTATGTACTGTGTATAAATACACACATACAGTATATATTTTGTAATTTTTTAAATGTATATTGTATTTTTTTATTTATAATAATTTATTTTGCGTGTGTTTTGTAAAGATTTAATTTATTTTGGATGTGATTTTTATATATTATTTAGGTAATATATTATTTTTGTTTGTTTTAATGTTTCTAATACATTTAAAAAGAACACTTATTTTAAAAATAAATTTTACAATGTTTAATTACATAATAATACAGTGATCAATTTTATTCATTTTAGATAGTTAATTTAAATAATTACAAATAAAATATTTAATTGAAAGTAGCAGAAATTAAAGATCAGTGCAAGAACAATATATATAAACTTCCATCATAAATAAATACTTAATATTTATGAACAAGTAATAAGTAATTTAATTTAATACATATCTCGTATTTTAATTTGCTTCTCTGTAGTGAAATACTACCTGAACATGTTCTTGACAAGTTTTGTGAGTTTGAAAACTTGTTTTATCACATTGATTAAAACTAATACGTTATGTATAGTTAGAATCAGGGTTATGTTTTATATATAGTGTGTGAAACAGTCAAACTAATTGCCCTTGGTAAAACAATTATTGCCTTAAGAAAATCATTAACATCTTGAGAGATTTAGAAAATGTTGGTATATTTAATTACCAATTAGACGCACCAAACAAATACTACTAAAAGCATTTAGATAACTCACTAACACACAAATTGAATTAAGACCATGATTATAGCTCATTTGTACACGCTGTATGCTGTGCATACTGGATTTAGTTTGTCTAATTAGTAGAATGTTAATTATTGAGGGCTAGTCAATGTTGTGCATGTGAATGCGGAAATGCCGCTAGAAACCTGCTTTAGTTGAAACAGAGACAGAGACATCACAAACAAGACAACGGAGAGTGAGGCACAGCAACAACATGTATGTCCCACTCACACAGTGACAAAAACACAGACAGAGGGAGGACAGGTCACTAAACTTTTAGAGTTGCTTCGTTAAACTGTAGGCTAACATGAGCATGTTCAGAAATACACATTCCCCAAGTGCCTTAAATTTGTCTGATTAATCTGTACGTCTGTCAGCAGGGCAGAGAAATTAGCTTGCTAAATGAGCTATGAACGCTAACCTTGCGGCTAGTGACATCGCTAATGGAGGCTAAAAGGACTGACTGTTTGGGTAAGGCCCAACATGCTGCACAGTAATCTGGCTTCTTGTCCTCAACTAGAGAAGTCAAAGGCATTTGTGTTCCTGTACCACTGCCAATGGCGTCACAGAGGCCTGTGATACCCCCTCGGCGAGTCTGGGTTGTCCATTAACACGGCACAAAACAAAACACTCAAGTCTAGCATAAGCGATAGCAGATGTAGCCGCTCACCGCCAAACCACTTTGCCTGAATCTGAAACTTTATTTTGAAAATGCCAAGATGGATCGTGAAAAGGGAAACTCTGGGTAAGCGAGTTCAGGTCAAGGGTTGCCAGCCGAGTATCTGCTGCCCATACTGATTTACATCAACAGCTCCGAAACTAATGCAACCCAATAGATTTTTCTTTTCTCTGTTTCTGACGAATCACTGACCCACAACGGTGGCCTTGGGGCGACTGGAGCGCTAGACTTAATGAGATATATAATTAGACTGTTTTACTGGGTCTTTCAATAAAGTTTCATTAGCTTAAACCAGACATTAATCATACGCTTGCCACAAAATCTGGACTAAGCTCCTCTGACACAGTTCATTAAAAGTCATTATCTTTCCATTTCAGCTTCCATAGCAACTTATAGCGCTAACTCTGTGGGTGGTTGTTTTGGAAGAGCGCAGGGTACCCACAATCACTGATACAGAAGCAGAAGAACATTAGCAGTAGGGCATAAAGTGCATCTGTTCGTCTTACCCGATCTGAGCTGCTTGAGTCGTCCGTTACTTGTGCTGGGGTCGATGGGAAGGAAGTCTTTGAACCAGGTGATTTCCGGGTCGGGGTTACCGCTCGCGGCGCAAAGCATGGTAGCCGTGCGCGTGCGCTCCACCACCTTCAGCTGTGGGCCCATGTCGATGTTGGGGAAGCCAGCAGGAAGTAGGTCCTCTGTAGGAGACAACATAGGGAAGTTCTGAGACAAGCAGTGGACCATTAGGTACCAGTTATGTACTTAAAAGTGCCTACCAAGCAAGTTTCTGGAAGAACCAACTTGGCCTAGAATAAGCAAGTAGGCCCTCTGTAGGGGAGAACTTAACTTAAGCGTAGTTCTAGGAACTCCGCTCTAGTAACTAGCCAGCAGGGTCATTACTAGAGAGCCAATTACTCCCTCGGGCCAATTTCCTGGTTGCATTCGCACCAGCAGTAGGAACTCTTTATTCATAGCATTTACAAATGTCAAAAACCCATGAATGGAGGACGCCATTTTTGGAGATGTTTTTGTTGTTTGTCATAATGTTATATGCAGTTTATGCAACTGAAAGAGCACGAAAATCTGACAAAATCTTCAATGACAATTTGCAATGTTATCATTGAGGACACAATGCTGCAGACATGCTGCTATTATCACTGTTTTTCATGTAAATATTTTTGCAAGGCTTTTCAAAAGTGCCGGGTAGCCAGTGTTTTGTAGGCGTTTGGCCAATCAGCATACACTTACATCACTGGTAGTTCCTATAGAACTGTTTTAGATCCTACTCTGAAGTAGGAGCTAATCTAGTTCCCCTAAACTGAGTTCCTAGAACTAAATATGTTCCTAGTTCCTGTGGTATGAACAGGCCAAAAAGAGCTATGGAAAGGTTCCTCCGGTGCGAAAGCGCCTTTAGAGAAGTTTAAAGATGAGCAGTGAACATTCAGATTATGATAACCTACTTGAAAGTTTCTACTAAGCTAAGTTTCTGGAAGAAACCAACTTGGCCCAGAATGAAATAGGCCCTATGTTGGGGTGAACATATAGAAACAGGCGTTTCCAAACTCAGTCCTGGAGGGCTGGTGTCCTGCAGAGTTTAGCTCCAACTTGCCTCAACACACCTGCTTGGAAGTTTCTAGCATGCCCAGGTAAAACCTTGATTAGCTTGTTTGTGTGTGTTTAATTAGGGCTGGCGCTAAACTCTGCAGAACCATGTTTGGAGACCCCTGATATAAAGACAGGCAGTGGATATTTAGATGGCAATCACCTACTCGAAGGTTGCTACGAAGCAAGTTTCTGGAAGAATTACCTTGGCCTGGAATAAACAAGTAGTCACTCTGTTGGGGTGAACATAGTGAAGTTTAAAGGCGAGCAGTGGATATTCAGATGCTAATAACCCACTCAAAAGTTGCTAAGAAGCACATTTCTGGACGAACCAACTTGGCCTGGAATGAGGAAGTAGCCAAGTCGGGTTTGGCTAGGACATGTTACCCTTCAGGGACACTCAAGGGGACTTGCTGAGGGATAATCAAACATTATCATAGCAAAGCGCACACTGAGCTGTTGCTCACACCGTCATACATATCATTCCAGTCCTACGGATCCGAGTCTACATCACTAGCGACAGAGCTGTTTAATCGGGGCAAGCACTGGTGACATTTCACCCCCTGTTCCTCCATAGTTGTTTACGGTACTGAGTCAATTCGAAGAGACAGCTGACACACAAACACACAATAGATTTTGACAATACTGCCCTCTTGCTCTTCTACAGAATCCAGTATGGCTGATGCCTGCTGTTGTAGGCCAACACAAGCCTTCACGCTCTTCAATGGATCTGCTGTAAAGACAATGACGGATAAGGCGGAGGGAAAACCTCTCACTTCTTTGACCTGATGTGACTCACTTGCTGGCAAAGAAAAACAGACACCGTAGACTGTGCCAATGGGCACAGGTCAGGCACTGAGTGTGAAGGTCACATCCTTCGAACCCTCTGAGAGTCACAAAGGTGTGCCAAGGCTCATGACATTACAAGAAACCCAAGCAGTGCATCTAGTTCCGGAAACTGTTGTTTTTACATGGGCCTTGACACCAAAAGAAAGGATTTGAGCCAATGTTTTGTGCAGTGACCTTTCATTTCCATGTTCAATTATTCAGTGTTGGCTGGCGAAGCATTATGGCTGCCTATCGATTAATAACCAGCGGAGATGGGATGTTTAAAAGTTCCAGCTTGGGGTAAAGGATAGCACACAGGTACTTGTCCTTTCAAAATCAGCGTTTTGGAGAGCAACATTCTGTGTTTACTGTAATTGTGATCCATGGCCGGATTATCCATGCCGTGACACCAGAATAGGATTTCTGCAAAGCACACAAATTAAGCCTTTAACACAAGATGAGTAATTTGATTTGAGCTTAATTAAAGGCGGCAAGTGCTGGGGAGTTTGGACTGGTGGTGGGCGAGTGAGAGCAGGGAACAGTGTCCCTGATAGAAATGTCAAAGCAATGTAAATTCTATTATAGTGTCTGTGAAAGAGGTCAAGACAGGAGCTGAAAATAAAACCAGTGTGACGGTGCTAGCACTGCTTATATACGGCAGTAACAACTGCGGGCATACAAATGCAAATGGGAAGAGTGTCTATATTGTCACCGGGATGCAACAACTGACCTGGAATCATCCACTAAGAGAGGCTCACCGCAAGCACTCCAAAGTAAAGATGTCCTCTTCGGGTAATAGTAATGGAGAAGGGCTAGAAATAGAATTTGCCTTGCAGATGTACTCTTCCAACACACAAATTGGTTCAGGGTCAGTTGCTCTGGTAAAATATGAAAGAAATCAGGCATATCCGCGCCAAGAGCCCTTAGCCCTGTCCTGCCTGGCTTGCATTCATGGTGAAAAAGCCCTGGAGTTATAATTCCAGCATTCCCCACCAGTCTGATCACATGATTAGATGGCTATTCTTTCCACAACAGCTTTTTGATATTGTCACAACCATTCGATTTACAATTAGGCTTGAGGTCTGAGGTTCTCACTATACCTCTCTAGCACTAGCCTTGCATGATGTACCCCAAACAACAATTGAAAGGCTTTCAAATAGATGGCCATTAGACAAAAACACAGCTTTGCCCCATGAATTCAGGTGCTGGATGGTAGCTGAGGTCTTTTTTGTTCTGCACTCGGGCTAATTCTACCCCATAATTCCTTAAAATAAGAACTGGAATGCAATTACAGGCCTCGTGCTGGGTTTATATCTGGCCTGACTAAGAGGCTGTTAAGGCGCAATGATAATGATGCTGTTATGATGATCAGGGTAGCGGGCTGAGTGTGCCGGCCACTTTAGCCAACAGCTGTGCTTTCACCGATTCAACAGGGCACTGAAGTCGTCCCCAAACCTTCAATCCGTTAGCTTTGACATGGGCTTTTATGCCCGCTGTTATTATCTGTAATTGTGTTTAATTGTAGCTTGTGATTTAATGGCATTACGCAAGTGACAGGTGCAAAGCCTCTTAACCTGAGCGGTCAGTTGGATTTGCAGACGTGCATCCATGGTAATAAGCAAATGAGTTTAGACTGATTTATGATGATCTCTGAAGCTCATTATCTGTGCAGATTAAAAGTAAAATGAATATCGCGGCCTGTACATTAAAATAAATATGCAATATATATACAATTGCTGGTTTTTCTCTTAGAATACAACCGTTGTGACAAATAAAAGACCAATTATGTGCACTACTAAGACTGGGTTTGTATGATACCTAGTATTCGCCGCTGGGTGTCCATAAGAAAATGAGTTCTAGCTGATTTATGATGATCTCTAAAGCTCATTACCCGTGCAGGTGTAATATTTCATATCACAGATTAAAAGTAAAATGGCTATTGCTGCTTGTACATCAAAATAAATAGGTAATAAACACACAACTGCTGCCTTCTGCCGGGACCGTGGCATTCTTGTTAACAGCTTTATCAACCAGAGACACATTTCATAATTACACAAAGCATTCTTTGATAAGCATGCCTTTTTAAAAACGGCTCTCCAGCAAACACTTTCCTGCTGATAAAAGTCTCAGGGTCGGCATCAAATTCCACAGACGTATCCTCCCATGTATTGGCTATTTTATTATTTTCAATTACAGAAATGATTTAATTTCATCAGTTCCTTAATCAGGTTAACTGATTAGCTCTCGCCACACCCAGAGATGGCTTTAGGAGGACATTAATATTACCCAGAACTCGGCGAGGGTTGGGCAGCCAAAGAGAACAAAATGGGTTACAAACCGCATGACGGGAAGAGGAAGACGTGCTTTTTCAAACACAGAACTAAGACCACATTTAACTAATCTGTCGCCCCAGCTGTTTGGATTGGAGAGGTGGTCAATTTAATTTCCTGCGCTCCAAAAACAGCCCAATTTGCATAACAGGAAGTGCGCGGATGGGAGTTTGGGAGAGTCACCGGTCACGGTGCTTTGGGTTCGGCTGGCCTGTCACGTCAAACACTGCGCCGTCAGCATGGGCTGCTGCACAGGAGACAGGGACACGAGTGCAGGGAAACGAATAATGGACTGGGCATGGAGAGAGAGGGCGAGGGCTGCAGGGTGGAGGCGGAACCACATAATGCTGCATTAAGGAGCGTGAATCCCATTTCTGCCTCTCCAGATACACTATCACAGCCCAGCTTCTGCGCTCGGCACCGTGCCTAGTGGTACACGCAAATTGGTATGCCTTAAGTTCACTACAGGATCAAGGACACCGTCTCTGACCATCCCAATTTCAAGAAGTTTCTTAAACTAGAGCAGCTAGAGAGTGCTGAGTGTAAGGCCTTGGGCATTTCATTGGAGAAAATCATTTTGACATATTGAATATAAAATAAATGTATATATATATATATTATTATTTTTTTTAAATGTATTTATTCAAACAATGATAAAAAATATTTTTTATTAACTTTAATTTATAATTATTTTATTTTTATTTAAATTCCCACAACAGACCAAGTCCCTGTTTACTAGCAAAGCCTCTCAGCGGCGACTCTTCAAGAGCAGAGTTATTTCACATTAGCATTTAAAATCCTAAGACGTGGGGCTGACTGCTGGATTTCCATCAGCATTGGTAAATCTCGTGATTTCACACAAATTATAGTGCTTCACAACCCCAGTCTTAATTATCGCCTCTGTTCTAATAGGACCCGACAGATTTGCAGCTTCTGCTGGTGTGTTCGTGTTGTACTAAAGGCATCAAACAAAAAGCCTGAAGCCACAAATGGATGATTTTATCGCTTATAAAAACAAATGTAAGTCTAAATATAATGTGTAATATTAAATAAGAAAAAGAAAAAAAAATGTATAATTTAAAAACTAATACAAATATCATTAATAATACTAAAATTATGAAAAAATAATAATAATAATATAAAAGTGTGTGTATATATAATATTTTGTGTTGTGTATTGTTATGTGTATGAGAAAATATATAATGCACAATACTAAATATAAACCAGATATCAATGTAAGCATGAATATAATGTGTAATAATGAAAATAAGGCCAAATATAATGTATAATACTAAAAATAAATCAAAATGGCATCCATAATACTAAATAAACCCAGATATCTCACACAATACTACATTTAAGCTGAAGTATAATGTATGATACTAAAAGCAGAGCAAATCATTTATTTATAATATAAAACACAAACCCAAAAAAATCATTTAAAATACTAAATATAAGCCCGAATATCACATATAATATTAAAAGTAGTGCTTTCAAACATTTAATCGTGATATGTTCACACAATATTTGTGTGCATACTGTATATATAAAGGCACACACATACAGTATATATTTTGAAAATATTTACATGTATTTACATGTTTGTTTATATTCATATAATTTATAGTATATAAAAATGTATTTAATATATAAATATTACATTTTTCTTAATGACATACACGCATGTGTTTGTATTTATATATCCAAATACTAAAAACCCAATTATCATGCGTTTAATACAAAATAACCCTCCAAATATATATATAAATATAAAATACTCAATAAAAGCCCAAATATAATCATATAATAAATTTACAAATTAAAGGCAAAAAGGAAATTAAATTATTTTTTTTGGTTATTTTTATTTTTTGATGCTAAAAATAAGCATAAATAGCATGCGTACAGCTAAATGTAAGACTAAATATCATATAAAATACTAAATATGAGCCCAACTATCATTTATGATACAAACACAAACCCAAATATAATGCATAATACTAAATAAATCTTAATATATTATAAAATACTAAATTTAAGCCCAATTATTATGTACAATACTAAAAATAAGAGCAAATACAATTTTAATACAAAAGAAACACAAAAATCAAATACTAAAAGCCAAAATATAATCATATAAAATACTAAATATAAGCCTAATTATCATGTATAATACAAAAAATAAGTGCAAATATCATGCATAATACTAAATATAAGGCCAAAAATTATGCATGATACAAAAATAAACCCAAATATAATGCAAAATCCTAAAGTCTTAATATAATATAAAATACTAAATATAAGCCCAATTATGATGTATCATACTAAAAAGAATGCCAAATATTATGTTTAATGAACTCATGAACTAGGTATCCCTTAATAGTTTACTTTTAAAACACAGTTACGCTATATGATGCCGAACAGAACAGTGAGCAGCGAGGCTGTCAGCGGTGAGATGTGTTCACCGGAGGTACAGGGCTTTGAGAGCATATTTAAAAACGAAAAAAAAAAAAAAAAAAAAAAAAAAAAAAAAAAAATTACTTATATTACAAAACAAATTTATTTGATTTTCAAACGGTTTTCTACATGTACATTAATAATTTGCAAAAAAAAGTGTTGACCTTTTAAAATAAATAAAAAGATAAATAAAAAAATAAATATGTATGCACATGCATAAATAAATAAATAAATACATAAATGTAATTTATTTGAATTTGCAATAAACAAACAAACAAACATTGAGCATATTTAAAAATTAAAAAAATGTACTTAATAAATTACAAGTAAAATTTTTTTTTGATTTCTAAATGTTTTTCTTCATGTAAATTAAACATTTACAAAAAAAGTTTTCACCTTTTCAAATAAATAGATAAGTAAATAAATAAATAAATGTAATTTAGAACTTAAAAGCTAGCTATTGTTTTTAGGTTTTGAATTTGCGATAAACAAACAAACAAACAAACAAACAAACTCCTCAAAAATCAGATAAAGTAAAATGCACCACAGCAAACCTGATGGGAAATACTTGCTGTATGACTGTAAATACGAGACAACGCAGCGTGGCATCGCAGAAGCTCTGCACAAACATTTGTAGTCTGTGCGCTCTTAGCCAAGCATCTAATTACAGCATCCACAGACTAAATGGCTCGACAGGAGGCTTTTTTGTGGAGGGCAAATGGAAAAACGCCTCAATGGAGCCATTTTTATTATTGCACTTAATTGCAAGCGCAGCTTGGGAGGCGCCGGGACTCGAGGAAGTGAAACTCTGAACAAAGAGCCTGACAGACACAGGAGAGGAATAAGAAGATTTCTGTGACTCATCCGTCCGTCCGACGGCTTCGGAGCGAGGCATGAAGTTTAAGATGCAGCAGATGCTGGTTTGGCGTGGTGAACAGCAGCGGTCTGAGCAGAGAGATGCCCTTTCAGACTCGCTCTTCTTTAAATATTAACAGCTGCTGCTGCTCAGTGTAGTTCAGCCGGCAAGATCAGTAATCGAGTCAGACATCAGCCGGAGAACATTCACATGCTGCGCTGCAGGACCATAGAGGAGCAGAACAACAAAATACAGCAGAAATACTGAGGTTTGAAGACCACATGCTTAGTATGAATGCTGATTAGGACTGGCTGATGAAGACTAAAAGCTTCATAATGAAAATAATAATAATAATAATAATAATAATAATAATAATAATAATAATAATAATAAAAGACAAAAATTTTTTTTTTTTTAGCTTTTTAATCATAATTAATGTTCTACAATTAAATGGGTGTTTTATGTTTTTCTTCAGCAGTTAGCAAATAAATAATCATCATCATTATTAATAATAATAAATGATAAAAAGTAAATATTTTAAACAGCAGTTAACATACAAATCAGTATGAAAAAAATGAAGCTCATATTTAGGACTTTTTTTCTATGCTAATTAAAAAAAATAAATACTTTTCTCTTTAATTAAAAAAATATTTTAATTCTAAATGTTTTTTTTTTCAACTTACAATAAACCATATTTTTAAAAGGTACCTTACAAAAGCAAATGATAAAAAAAATAGTACATTCATTTAACATACAACTAAAAATCTCCTGGGTAAATGTGCTCTAAAATAAAATAAAATTAAATAAAATAAATAAAATAAAATAAAATAAAATAAAATAAAATAAAATAAAATAAATGTAATTTTATTTGTAAATTTTAAATGTTTTTTTCCTTTATGCACTTCTAACATATTTATAAAAACGTGCTTAAAAATAAATTCATTAATAAATTTCATGTAAGTTCATTCCTTTAATGTACAGCTTAAAAAACTCTTATTTTAAATAAAAAAGAATAAAAAAGGCTAAATAAACACATTAAAACAAAAGAAAACAAAACAGGAGAACAAATGTTGGAAAGTAAAAATTGAGAGCATCAAATGCAGAAGAACATGACTATTTCTGTCTCTGAAATTGGCCTGAAGGGCGCAAACCAACCTCAGCGACGCTCAATTATCTCTCTCAGGTTCTCGAGGAGGCATTGCTGAAAGTTTCTGCTCCAGAGATGAGCGTTTGATGCTCTTCCGTGTCCCGTCGCTCCCTGTGGCCAATCAGGCCTGATTGCGGCTCTACAGGTTCACAGGATCAAAGCAGCATAAATTCCAGCTTCCTCTTCTCCAAAATCTCCGTCCTGAAAGCCCCGGGTGAAGCAGAGGAGTGAGGTTGTTCGTGGTGGTTCTTGTTAGGCGTCATCATCGGCGTAAACAATCGCGAGTCGCACAAACGTCTGATTGACAGCAACACCGAGGATCAAACGCCGCCGTGATCTCAGAGAAGTTTGATGCCGCGCGAGCTTTTCTACGACTGACAATTATCTCTGCGCAACAAACAGGAAGTGAGCAGCTTGTCATCATTAGCGGCGGTAGACAGGAGTCGTCTGCGAGAACAGAGCGAGATCGAGTCCCAGAGCAGGGAGGCTATATAAAGAGATGCCAGATACCAAAATAAAAATAAGAAATACATATATGGGAAATTCAAACATTTTTCTAAATGTGCATCATAAATAAATAAATAAAAAATATGTAAATTGCAAAAACAAAAATCCTAAAAGTTTAAAATAAATATTTATGTAAACTGCAAATATTTTCCATAGAAGTTTTAAATAAACAAATAAATAAATAAATAAATATTTATGTAACTTATAAATATTTTTGCTAGAAGTTTAAAATAAATGGATGGATGGATGGATAGATGATAGATATTTATGCAAATTGCAAATATTTATAGTTTTATAGTATACAGTTTATAAAATAAATATTTATGTAAATTGCAAATATTTTAATTAGTTGTTTATAATTTTTTTTTTTTTGATTTTTTTAATTAGTTAATTATTTTCTTAGATTTTTATAAGTTACATGTACCTTTAAAAAAATTAGGATGAATCTTTCTTAAAAATAAATATGCTTGAATACAAAAACAAAGTATTTTTAATTTCTACATTTTTAAACATATACATTAAGCATATTTACAATATATTTGTAAAATAAATATTGATAAATGACTAAATATTAAATACATTTCAAATATATATCTACATTTTTAAATAAATGAAAATAATTAATTTCTCTCGTTTATAATAATAATATAATATTTAATAAATATATTTTACTTATTTTAAATAAATATTAAAATATTAAATTTATTTTAACGTTGTATTGACATTTTTTAATTAATGCAGATTCTAAATATATTTCCTTCATGTTCATCATGAATAAATAAATACATACATACATCACTAGTGAATGAATGAATAATAAATTAATGAATAAATACGATTTCTAAATACATTTAATTGTAAACAATTAAAAACTGAATTTAAAAAGTCTCAAATACATGTACAGCGAACAAATTCTAGATGAATTTGAGCTTAATTAAACAAACAAACAAACAAACAAATTAACCAACATTTAGAATTTAATTTTTTATTTTATTTTATAGTTTTAACAATAGCACCAAACAGGAAGTGTGCAGTGTGTCATCATTAGCAGTGGCTAACAGGAATGGTGCAAGATCGAGTCCCAAAGCAGGAAGGCTGTATAAACAGATGGCGGATACTAAACAACAGTCTCGCGCTTTCAC
This sequence comes from Cyprinus carpio, assembly GCF_018340385.1. Taxonomy (NCBI): domain Eukaryota; kingdom Metazoa; phylum Chordata; class Actinopteri; order Cypriniformes; family Cyprinidae; genus Cyprinus; species Cyprinus carpio. The sequence continues at coordinate 14,400,014 of NC_056618.1, forward strand.
CGGGAAACGATAATGGATCGCGCGAATACACCGGCGACAGAGTCCATGCATCCTGCCAGATCTTAACACAGCTAAACAAGCGCATTATACACCGGGGAGCAGCTGAGCGCGTGGATGGGAATTGCTTTTGTTTATGAGAAGAGGAGAGTCATAATGCAGTGGGCAAATACAGCTGTGCGCGAGTAACACGCATCTAATCCAATCGCTGTCATCCGTCTGATCTTCATTACAACACAACTGAGAGAGAAGAGACTCAAGTCCAAGCGCTTCTCATTGTCATTCAGTAAACACCCATTAGAATACTATATTAAAAATCATTTCAGATAAAATCCAATAGGAATAGGAAAATTTCCCTTAAATGTAGTCAATATTTCTTCATGAAACATTCATACCTTTTAGCTCATTTTGCCTTGAGTAAATTTTTTTGAAATCTGAAGTTTTACAGTTTAGCTGAAAATAATGTGAAACATTATGAAAAATGTAAAATATGCAACTTAAAAAAATATAAAAATTGTACATATAAAATGTCAGTATTTTGTCCATTTACCATTATCTTTTTCGATGGCAACTTATTTAAGATAAATAATTTAAAAAAATTACAATTTAGATGAAAAATATTAAACTTATATAAGTCAATATTTCAATGTCATATTCATTCATTTTTACATTAAAATGTACATTAATGCAGTATTTTTATACCTCACATGGTATATGATGTGTCAACAAAAATGTGCAAAATTATGAAAATGTCAAATTAACTTAAAATAATATGAAACATTTTAAATATATTTATATACATCATTTTACAATTAATTACACAATGTATTTATAATTTTTATTTATTAAAAATAAATGTTGTTATTTATTCAGTAACAGTTAAATTTGAACTTAAATTTATTTTATTTTTAATTTTATATACATGTAAAATGTCAATATTTAATCAATTTTATCTTTCCTATGGTGTAATAATGATGTAATTAATTAATTAATTAATTAATTAAAAAATTAATTTTAAATTAAATAATATATATAATATAAAATAAATTTATGTATATAATATTTATATTGTGTAAGTAATTTAAAAAATATAGCCTACATTATATAATATAATACATTTAATATAATATAATATATTATATTATTAAACAATAGTTAAGAGATTGTATATAGTTTGTTTATTGTATATAATATTTTTTTTTTATATAATGTTTTTTGTTTAATTGTTTTTACATGTATGCCATAACAGTACGATATGCATATTACACAAATACTTGTAAAAAATCAGCTCCAAAACACAGTAGCGCCACAGTGCTAGCGGTCAGCCATGTGTGTAACTGGACTCCGTGTGCTCTGCTAACACGGGTCAGCGCTAATTACTGGCTCATATTGAGCGAACGCGGATCAGCCATAGACAGAGAGATTATTCGGAGAGGAGGATCAATAGACGGCCAGGGTTCGCTGGACCTTAAAGACGCGACACACCGGATGCTAAAACAGCAGGCTCAGCTCTGGTTTATATGCCGCGCGTCTCAATCGCAGACACACACTGAGGAAAGTCATGGCTTCCGGCGCACTAATGCTTTATAACGCACTTTTCCCCGCTGGACGCGTCGTTTCCACCGGAGAACAGCGGGGACGCTAATCAGCTGTGCTCTTTTACTCTAAATCACTCTTGGCAGGGCTTTAAGAGCACACTGTGGCTAATACCCACAATCCCCTGAGGCCGGGCATCCAATGCTCTGCTTCATCAGGTATGTGGAGAGAAACCTCTCATAACTGGACCACAAATACTACGTCAAAGAGTCTTACAAGTTTAAAGACTTTTTTAAAGAATTTAATATCTGAAGTTTATTGATTTGGCATCTTTATGCTAGTTCAAGCTGCTTTTGACACGACAATCGGAAGTTGCATTGAATTAAACTGTTATGTTTTACAATAAGAAATAATTTTTTTGTTGTTGTTGTTGTATTTTCCTGTCAAATAACAGAGTTCCTTTGGAATTCTTCAGCTTTTAATAACTGCAGGGTTCTCCGGTAGTGGGCGGAGCTAATGCGCAAACGGCAATCTCATTGGCTGATACTCACTTATTATCGTCCCTGTTTTGATTTCAGCAAATCAATTCGAGCGGATGCAGACAGCGTGATTAATATTCACGACTCCAGCAGCTCATTAATTGTTAGCACATTCTATATTGTTATTAGTAGTACAATTCGTAGTAGTATTGCTATCTTATAGCAAATACTTTCATACAGGTTATTCTAATTACTGAAGTTCTATCATTCACGATGCTCATTTGTAAATAGATTTAAAACTAAGCTAATATTTTTTATTGTGAAAATTTTTTTTTTTTTAATTGATGTTGTTTTTTTGTGTTGTTTATTCAGAATAATTTGTAATGATTTTTTTTTTTTTTTATGTTGTTGCTTTGTAAAATTATATTTATATTAATATAAAATTGTACAATTTAAAATCATGCAAATAAATGTACTTTATTTGTTATAATAAAATTGTACAATTTAAAATCATGCAAATAAATGTACTTTATTTGTTATAATAATTTAATGTAGCAATGCTATATATCTTATTAAGGATTATATTTTTAATAACTACCGGTGTATTCCCACATATCTATGTTCACAAGCCAATTAATGCACGCTGCGATTATACGTTTATGCTCTGCGCTTGTCATTGACGTAATTTCCATCCTTAATGTCAAAGTAATCTGTGAAATTCAGCCCAACACTACGGATGAGCTTTATCACACCTAGGCCCTGCATATAGGTCCGTTCAGTTTTATGAGTTATTGGAATGTCAGTGGACAAAGGGAAAAGATTCTAATTATTTACTGATTAAATTAATTAATAACTTGTAACATTAATTATTAGTATATTTTATTATTATAGTAAATTCAATTAAACATGCAAATAAAACTATATTAGAATATTTTTAACCGCCGTATTCCAAAGACACCACACACACACATCCACACACTACCATCAGCAACACAAACCATACAACTTTTGTTTAGTGTATTTATGACATTAATTGCATTTATAGCATGTTATATATATATTATATTATTATAAACAATGATTTGTAATTTTACAATGTCAGTGGACAAGGCCGAAGTAGTGCTTATTATTATTAAAAATGATGTAATTAAATGTCAGTGGAAAAGGCAAAGTGAGGGGGAGATACTTGCAGAAAGAAAGAAAGAGCTGTAGGTAAAGGAACAGAGATGGGCTGATTTGTTTACTGCAGCCTGTGTCAAATCTGTGAGCCACAGAAACGTACGAGACGGTGAGATTTCTTCAGAACAGATGAGTCATGAATCGAACTCGGCTGTGTGGATCCACAAAGTGCTGAGTGTCTCTGATCAGAGGCAGCGACACTTCAAACCAGACGCCGAGAGAGAAAGGTGACATTAAGATTCCTCAAGCTGTGCTTGAGTGGGACAAACGAGACGGGGTCGAATTTGGAAATGGCAGTGTGAAAGCTGTGATTAAAAAAATGGCTAATAAAAGGGGTTCGGCGGCGAGCGCCGGGGTCAGAACAGTCCAATTAAAACCGTGCGAGGAGCGGCAGAACAAACGCGGCTTGTCCTGCAGGGTAGTGGCCAATTAAACGAGTCTGATCAAACGGCATGGGCTGCGGTGAGATCATCCTCTCTGGCGCTCTGCAGTGCTAACGAGTTCCTGCGCCCAGAGTTTGAAGGAGGAAGGGTCACAGCTCAAACTCTGGAAGCGAAGGATGAGATTAGAGATGAGAAGAGGTGAAGAAAGCAAGGCAAACTGACGAAGAGAAAAGAATACTGTCTACTTAGGCTTCTACCTTCTAATAAAGCACTGATTTAGAACATTCTTCATAGGCAGCAATTCAAATGCAGCTCCTCACACAAGAGACCCAACACCAAATTGACTACAATTGAGTTTTCCATTACCATGCTACTACGCTAACGGCACAGCACAATAATAATTATCAAAATACATAGCACACATAATTATGAGGTAAAATAATGTACTTCTAACCCTAGGCCTAACTGCTTTGCATCAATTTTATCTATCCACAAAAGAGTTTCCTGCTAACATTTTGCTAAGCTAACAGCACAACACTCTAATAAGCATCAAAATACATAGCACACTCAATTATGTCAAAAATACTGCACTTGTAACCATAAAACTTAATGCTTTGCATCAATTTTATCCATCCACAAAAAGATGATATGAGTTTCCTGCTTAACAAAGCTAAGCTAACAGCACAACACTCTAATAAGCATCAAAATACATAGAACACACAATTATTAGCTTAAATAGTGCACTTGTAGCCTTAAACCTAACTATTTGTAATAATTTTATCAATCCACAACAGATAACACAAGTTTTTACCAACATGTTGCTAAGCTAACAGCACAAGACTCTAATAAGCATAGAAATACAGAGTAGAAGTAACATATTAGGTAAAATTGTTAGGTTGTATAGTGTAAACCTAGCATTTTTTTTTTTCAGTTTTATCAATCCACAACAGATTGCAAGAAATTTTCGCTAACAGGTTGCTAAGCTAACAGCACAACACTCTGCTAAGCACAAAAATACATACAGTATTAGCTAAAATAGTGCATTGTAACCCTAGGCCTAAATGCTTTGCATCAATTTTATCCATCCACAAAAGATGGCACGAGTTTCCTGCTATCTAAGCTAAGCTAACAGCACAACACTCTAATAAGCATCAAAATATATAGCACACACAATTATGTGGTAAAGTAAAGCCCTTACAGCCTTTAACCTAACAGATTACAAGAGTTTTTGGCTAAAATGTTGCTAAGCTAGCAGCTCAACATTCCAATAAGCTTAAAAACACCTACAAACAAATATTAGGTATGCACTTGTAACTCTAAACCTAGCATTTTTCTGTTATATCAATCCATTTATTTGCTATCTTGTATGGACTTTTTTTCCCCACTGAGCCTGATGCAATGCATTCTGGAATTGCCTTAACCACAAAATATAGCGTGCGCTACAGCTACAACTAGGCAACTTTTACAAAAGCCTTCACATCTGGAGTTAGCCTACGACACCGTCTAAAAAAACTGAAGGTTTTGGGATATTGGTAATGTTTTGGTGTTTTGGTATGGTGGTTTGAGATTTCGGGTTTGCACGATCCCAAACCCATGGCTGTGCGGTCCAGCATTCCTGCTCTGATCTTTTGTTGGCCAGCACTCTTGAACACAGCGCTCTCACAGCGTGTCCAGGGGCAAGCTAAGGCCAGACACACCTGAATGTGTAAAGAAGCGTGCAAGCGTCTGACACCTCGCAGGAAGCGAGCAGATGGCGAAACCTGGGCAGCTGTTGGTGTTGGATTCTATGAAGTGCTAGCTCTGGGTCGCTGGTGGACAAGACTGCCAGGAAGGGCTGAAAGCCAGGGTCAGAATGAAAAGAAAAACAGCGAGGCTACAAGAGAAGAAAGCGGAGGAGGGGAAGCGAGGGTTCGCCACCCGTAGTGACACAGAAGAGAAGCAGCAGCGATGGTTGCAGGTGTCTTCGCCTCGGTTTTCTCCGAGACTCCTCCAAGGACTCTCAGAGGACTCTGCAACATGGTGGAAAAGCAGATGGCACATCTTAAGCATTCTGCTCACCATTCTTGTGGGCAGCCAGAAGGCAGCTAAAAACAAACCTAAGCCCCTGGAAAGAGCACCGGCAGATTTACAGCAAAGCCTTCCTGTGTTTTCTCTGCCTCCGGAGGGCAGACACACCCTGAAGACGGCAAGGTGACTGGGTACTTAATGAAGTCACCAGCTTCAATAGCTGGCCAGGGACAAAATGAAAGAAGAGCCCACTGGAGACCACAAATTACAGCTGCAATGGTGGACAGTTTAACTGATTTTGATTGATGTCCACGCAGAAGTTCTGGAGCAGAGGCGCTCTCCTCTGGGAGTGTGCGGACACATGTGTCGTCCTTTGTACGTGTGTGTGTTGGGCTTGCTCTTCTGATAAGGTTCGATGTAAATGCTGGCCCACAGCAGATGGGGATGAGCGAGAGTGAAGGGGGGAGCAGCCGTTTTTTTCCCCCCTAGTGCTACCGCCTGTGTTCCTTCCTGAGCCGCATGGGTCTTGCCAAAGCCAGGATTTTCATGTAAAACTGGGCTGCCTACAAAAACCCTCAGCTTGGGTTCGGGCCCAGGAAGAAGCCTGCAAGCTGCCTGCTCCAGCGCTCGGCATTGACAAGGCAGATGGCTAGACGTCAGCACATGGGGAACAAACGGATAACTTGATGCCGAGGACGACAGAGGTTCTGCGATTGGCAAGGAGGGATTTCTGCGACAGTAAGACTGGGTCACATTCAAGTTAACCAGAGAACGCTGGTCAGTTTCTTCAAGGGTTTGCTGAAATGGTCCTGTAGGGCAGTCTATCTCAACTCCAGTCTTGGGGACCACCTCAACATTCTGGGAGGTTGGTCCCGAGGACTGGAAGAGGATACACACTTAAAGCAAGGGGATCGAATTAAACACACCTAAACCAACTACTCAAGGTCTTCAGGATCACTACACTCTCAGAAAAAAAGGTACAAAAGCTGATACTGGAATGGTACCCTAATAAAAGGTATTATATGTACCATTTAGATACAGATATGTACCTTTAAGGTACTCATATGCACCTTTTGGGAGTAAGTAAGGTAAAACGGTGTACCTGTTAAAAGGGTACCATTGTAGATTTTGCAGTGTAGAAATCTCCAGGCAGATGAACTTTACAGGACAGTGGCCCTCTACGGCCAGGATTGGAAACCACTGACTTTAAGGGATAGTTCTCCAAAAAAAATTGTTGACCCATTTGACTTTAGTCTTACCTCTAATGATTGACAGCTTAGCTTGGACACTGATTTCGCCTTCGCTGTTCTCAGCCACACACTCATAGATGTTCTCGTCTCGAGGCGCCCGGAGAGGCTGGATCCTTAGGACGGCCCCCGCACCTTCGTCAAACTCTATTGTCTGTGTAAGAGGAAAGAGAGTCGGTATATTACACTGAAATGGTGAAATGTCATTAACACAGTTGCCTGGTAGTTAAAAATCTGGCCTGAAGAGATAACACATGTGAATTCAATCCTAGAATTGATAGTTACCCATCCCAATTATCTCGAGTGCAAGGCACTTAATTCCTAGTTGGTCAAGGGGGAACGGTCTTGTTAAATGACAAGTAACTTCCCTACTGCAAAGTTTTGGATTGATCAACCGCCATCCCCAACTTTTGACCCTTAACCCTAACCCTTTTCATGTTTACATCAATTAATTCTGATAAAAATTGTTGTGCTCCTATTTTAAGGCGCCAAAATGTCCTGCAACGTCTAGATGTTGCTGTGAGCTCAAATTATGCAAGAGAGTTAATTAGGCTCCTGCGGTGCTTTTGCATTTGATGTCATTGTAGCGAAACAGTCGCTAGAATCAATAGGGAATGACAAAGAGGAACGAGGCTCTTTGTAAGCCAGTGGCAAAACTCTCTTTCGTTTTTTGGGGGGCGAGTTTGCAAGGCTACAGTAATGAGAAGCAGCCTAGTGATGGCACACTGTCCTAAGTGTGTGCAGATCAATATCAAAGCAAAGCCTTCAGGGAAACGAATTAATTCAAACCCCTCACAAAATGACTTTTAAATGTAACCAAGATGCTAATGTGAGCGTACTCTTGGGTTCACGCTGACGAGTGAATCGGATCCATCAATGTGTTTTTGTGTTGATCTTTTTTTTTTTTTGAGGGAAGTTTTTCATCTTGGTTGAATAGTGACAGCGTGGTTAAATGCGGAGCTAGTTTTAATTAGGATACACTAAACATTGATCAACACTACAGCTGCCAGCTGTGTTATGACAAAAGAACACAGCAAACAAGAAAAGAATATAAGACACAGGCTAAAACCCACAGAAGCTAGGATATGTATGCTACATAAACACTTGAAATTGAACCAAAAAAACAGTTCCAGATGGCATTTTGTGAGAAATAGCACAGAAACCGCTGATTATTCAACTGATATACTGAATACGTGCTAGCGTGCCAAGTCTCACCTCAATGCGTTGAGAGTTCACCCTCTTTCCTTTCTTATTCCAGGTTACTCTTGGCTTGGGGTCACCTGTGGCTTGGCATACGAAGGATACGACACCTCCGGAGACGCCGATCATGTCGACAGGTACTTTTGTGAACCTGGGTGGAGCTAAAGAAAAAAAAACATTTAAGATTAGCATTTAGCTGTTTTGGCACCAAAACACCTTACATTCTGGAAGTCTGGTCAAAAGAGTCAAGAAAGAGATAATGACAGCTGATATCACTTCCTGTTCAGACTGGAAATGCAAACTCACATTGTGGGAAAATAGCCTCTTGCAGTGATTTCTGCTGTGAATTTAGCGTATCATACATTCAACGTAGACATAAAATGTTCACTATATACTGCTGAAATGGTAAGAGTAGCATGCTGCTAGCAAGCTATAGTGAACAGTGAGTGCAGGTAAAGTGAAGCTAACCCAATTCGTCACAAGGCCACTGTAACAGCAAATCAATTAAATTAAATTACCGAGTGATTGAACACACACCCACACACACACGCAATTTAACAGTTATTCGCAGCGCATTTGACCGTAAAATAGCAAGTGAGGGGACTACAACTGGAGTGGGCTAGTGACCCGTTCTGCTACGATAGAGATGTCGACAAGAAACGGGGGCCGCTGTGTGTCGGCGTAAATGGAAAGTGGCTGTTTTTTAGCACGCTGGTAATTACACCACAGACAATGTGCACGTTGACGCCACCTTGAATAATTTATTGGCCAATGAATAGTAAAGTACCTGCTAGTCTGCCTTGATTTGAAAGCCCCTTTGGCAGGTGAAGCATCCCAAACCCTACGCACGTTTCCTGCAAGACATGCCAGCTGTAAGCTAACGACATGCAGGACTGACAGTCGCTGACGATAGATCGTGACATAGCTATTCCAGCTTCTGGAGAGCAGGAGCTGTCATCTTTTTTATTTTTCTACCATTACTGCATGTTCTTTGTGGATTATGCTACTTTTGGAAAATAAGAAACTGTCTTTTTTTTTCTTTCCTCAGAACTCGGCACAGTTTGTTCTCGGCTCATCAAATTATCATGCTGTCTACCTTGACTCTTCTCGGCGGGCCTCCGCTGGTGCTTGCTTTTTTCTCTCCGCGGGGCAGTAGGTCAAGCTTGACACAACAAGACATGAGAAGAGGCTCTCTAGGGGGAACAAGCTAAAATCCAGAAAGCGCACAGATATGAGGAGATGATCAAACGGTCAGGCAAGCACGGCAAATTAATTATTAACCGCCCGTGGGCAGGCAGGCGAGCCCCTGAATCTCCGGGTGCGGATAAACACACTTGAAGCGAAGTTCCAAAGAGTGGAGAGGATGAAGCCCGAGGACTTTCTGCTTCATTCTGAAGTCATTCTGAACACAAACGCACACAGGTTCGCCACTTAAGTTAGTATGAGTCATAATTGTTTGTTAGAGCAAAAACAAGACATCAAAAACACCATGGTTCTTTGAACTGTGAGCCCGGTGGAACAGCTCCGGTGAGATTTTCAGCATGTCCTTCTGACATTTCAGGAAAAAATGAAATAATTGTATTTTTATCATTTTATTTTAATACTTTTTATTATTCTAATTTAAAGGATTTACTGCATTGTGACATTGTTTTCATGACATTTCCCAACCATTACAGTATCATAAGAAAGGAAAATCACTATTGAGAATTATACAATAATTGCAAAAACAACCTCAGAAGTAAAACATCTGTACAAGAATACAGTATTTTTTGGGAGGTAATAAAAAAAGATTCGGGGGTAATTAAAATTGGCTCCTTAATTTTGATATTATTGAAATAATAAAAAATAAATGAAATTATAAAAAGTAAAAGGTTATAAAATAATATAGAAATAATAATACGATATAAATAATTACATTTATAAAAAACTTTATAAAATGTAAAAATGCATTGCATTATTTATTATAGGTATGTAAGAATAATCATGTGAATAATCTTTGTGATTTAACTTTACAGTATAGAATCAGAAAGTATAACGTATGTATGACAGAGCATGCAAAAATCTACTATTGGCATAAAAGATAGATCTAAATTGCTCACTCTTTCGGCCCTGGCTTTGCATCTTCACACTGTTAACACTAAATTGAATGGCCAAAGCAAGAAAATGGGCAAAAGTCCTCAATCAATCATTTAAACAAGAGTTGAGTAGGGCTAAAATGTGAAGGGTTACAGATCGACTTCAAGACGAAGGACAGAAAAAGCAGCTGTGAGTGATGGACTGAGGTTGTAGTTGAACCTCTGTTGTGTACTGTATGTATCCCGAGGTCACACATTCCCGCCGGCAGCGTATCGCCGCTTCACCCGTGACCATCAGCGGCCATACGCAACGGTCTGCAGTGCGCTCGTATATGGATTTTCTGACAGCTGCGTCTGACGAGAGCTCGCGAGTGTAATAGAGAAGCTCTGACGAGCCGCGCTACTTCACGAGACAGAGGATCACTCGCACAATTAACCTTTCCACTCACCGACACTCACTTCTGCAGGTGTTTACAGTACACACCACGCTATGAAGGAGAAACAATACCAAATTAAGCAGCTTTTCATCTTCCTGACGGCACAGACATGCACAGATGTGTCGAACAAACGGCGAGTATATGCATATGGTATAATAAAGCAATAACTGATTGCCGGTTACAGGTGTATATGAGGACAACAAAAGCGGCTCATACAATCAGATTTAAAGCTGTAATTATTTCTTTTAGGGCAATCAAAAAAAAAAAAAAAAATAAATAAATAAAGAATTTTATATATATATATATATATATATATCTATATATATAGAATTATATATATATATATATATATATATATATATATATATATATATATATATATTTATTTTTTAAATTATTAAATTAAAATAAACTATTTAAATTATTTATTGTACATTTTATTTTATTATATTATTTTTATTATTTTATTATTATACTTCATTATAGCTTATTATTTGTTTATTAATACATGAAAATAAGTAATAATTATCTAATAATACATAGTTTATTAAAACTAAAATATTTATAAAATATTTATAATAGATAATTATTTAATTATAATAGAGTAGGCAACTTTTTACTTAAATCTGTACTTTTTTCATTAAAAAAAACTCAATATTATAAAATATAACATTATTCATATATAATCAATATGAATTATAATACTAATACACACATATATGCTAAAAAAAAATATTAAATTATAATAAAATATTCAAATAGCAGGTAACCTTTTCATAAAAACATATTAAAACAAAATATCAATATTTTACATTTAATATTGCTAAAAAAGAAATCATAAACATAAAGTGTTTTTTGGTAATTTTTTATATCTGCCACTTATTGATTTATTAATTTTTAGGAAAATAATATAGATGTTAAATATCTACCAAAACATGAACATAAACAATAATACCACAACATATACATATATTATTAATATTCATCTTATGGCAGATATGTTATCAATAATTTATCACGACTGAAGGGAAAACATCCTTGTCGTTGTCCACATGCATTATTCTTTTTTAGACAGTTTTTCTCACATTAACAGCTGCAGGACTTTCGAAACGCTTCCAATAACATGTTTCTGCTGCCTCCATTTGGAGAGACTCCTATAATAGGAGGCTCGGGGTGACAGACGCGGTTAGATGACTAACACCATAATCAACGGAGGAAAAAAAAAACCTTTCGGGGCTTATATTTTAAAAAAAGAGCTCCATTATGATGGGAATTAGAAAAATGCAGGCACAAAAATGGCAGCCCATCAGCGGCGTTTAGGAAAGGGGAGAGAGCATCACTTGTCGCCCATCTTGTTTTAAAAGAGCCACCTTTCAACCACTGATTGAGGCTTATCCAAAAGGGTAAAGAGGAACATTTTGGTATCACACACACTTTAGCTCTGAAAGAGCCAATTACGGGGGATCCCGGTGCCAGATAATGTCCTGAGTGGCTGTAATTTGAGAAATCAATGTGAGCAACATCTGCGATGTTTACGCACTAAACCAACATCTACATACAAGTCAAGCACCTGCTCTTATGATAACAAGACTGGGGTTTTGAACATGATCGTATACCCCAACGAGCTCCTTACCATCATCTTCATATGTACAGCAACCTCAAAAAAACAAAAGAGGGATTTGTTGAGGGATAGTTCAGACAAAAATCAACATTTTCTGTTCATGCACTCACCCTCAGGCCATGCAAGATGACTTTGAAACAGTAAAGAATATTATCAGCTGAAACCGTGATTATTGGTGATTCATATAATGCAAGTCAATGGCTATCTGTTTTAAAGAAATTAAAATAAGAGTATACAGAAAACTCAAAAAGAGTCCCCATGGCTCCGGACAATATATTAAGGTCTTATGAAGCAAAACGATCAGTCTGTGCAAGAAACTGAACATTGCTTACAACATTATTACCTGATTATTTTCTGTGAACTGATTCTTTTGGACAGTTCGATTCAATGAACTGATTCAATTCACTAGTTTGTTTACATAATCCACGTAAACAATGCAAAGACAATGTATACTCAATAATGTCATTAAAGCACCCAATAATGATGTGAAATGTGGATGTTTTACATGTCTAAAGCATATAAAGAGAATCAACTAGTCTTCAACTCACCTTTATACATAAACCATGAGAACCCATAAAATGTTCATTTGACCCCTTCATTCAAGTGTTCGGTTCATGCATATCAGCGGCTTTTTGTCTGTTTCACTTCATAAGACCTCAACATGTTGTCAGGAGCCATGGGAATTAATTTTGTGTTGCCTGCGAGTGCTTTTTTGACTCTCAGAGTGCCGGCACCCATTGACTTGCATTTTATGAATCACCAAGGAGCACAGTTTCAGCTAAAATCTGCTTTACTGTTCTACCAAATTAAAAAAATAAATAAATAAATAAACACCCTACACCGTGGGTGGCTTGAGGGTTAGTAATTTAACTGCAAGTTTTCAATTTCGGCTGAACGATCCCTTTAACCCTTAAATGGATACCTCGGGTTTTTAGCGACCCAGGACGTCATTCATTGCTCTTTCCCTCCTTCATTTTTTAAAGTTAGACATCAGCTTTCTTAGTCCTGCGTGTGGGACCGGGGCGAGAGGAAAAGGACTGTCTCAGGTTTAGCTTCGGCTGCTTGAACACAGAGATTTGTGGCCGTGTGCTCGACTGGTTCTCATATGGTCTCAGCGGGCCTCCCAATTGGACTTTTTCTCTCTCTCTGGCCGCATGAAACCAACATGCCTATCAATCAACAGATCTGACTTCAGACCGGGCCATTGCTATGGAAACACGCAGACCGGGTGTTTCTCTTTCACCGGATAATCGACCGCTGCGAGCGGGAACGATAAAAGGACAGAAAAAATGATATATATCTAGTTATATGGGGTAATGCAAATCATAACTCAAAAATACAGTTGTGGAGCATCTGTGAGCTACTAAATGGAGATTTCTAAACAGATGGCGGTAAAGGTCATATGTGGTTTTTGTGCAGATGTTTTCGTGAGGTCATCATTAGTGCAAAGCGGGTCGCTTAGATCTTATACTGCAGAGCACGACAACCACATTTGGGCAAAACTCACCGGTGTCTATGATATAATAATTTTTCAGGCTTGAAAATAAGTAAATAAATAAATATTTGATTAAATAAAGCCTAAACAACATCTCAGTTGTTTCTCATAGGCCGAATGAGCTCATTTGTTTTACAAAACAAAATATATTATTTTTCTTTTTATTAAAATTTAAAATCACTATTATCATTAACTTATTAGAATTTAATCAGCAAAAACAAAAATAAATAAATATTTGAATGTGATTAATATTAATTACTTTCTCTTTTATTTGGGGAAAAAATTAAATAATAATGATTATTATTATTCTCAGCTTATTAGAATTTTAAATAATAATAATAATAAAATCTCTTAAACATCTCAATTATTTCTCCTAGGCAATAATGAGAATTAAGCGTATAGCAAATGAAGACATTAGGCTTTTCAGACTTTTCTCCTAAATTCTGTAAATAAATAAAAATGTATAATAAAAATAAATGATTATAAAAGATAATGATTGTTCTAAGATTGTTTTATTATTGTAGTTTTTTTCTTCTAAGATTTGTTTTTCTAAAAATAAATCAAAGTTTATAGTAGTGGTAGTAGTAGTAATATTATAATTATAAATGTCCCCAGTTGTAAGTCACTTTAGAAAAAAAGCATCTGTTAAATGAATAAATGTAATAATTTATTAAAATTGGCTCATCTGAATTAAACAACATTATTAATAAAAAAAAAAAAAACTATTTCTCATAGAGAGCAATGAGATTAAATAATCTAGGGTTAAATATTAACAAAACTACAACAATAAATAAAAAAAAATTGTCAGCTTGTAATATATAACTATATAATTTTAGGATAAAAGCTCATAAATATACTCTTATGTATGCGAGCTATCAACAACAGGAAGTCACTGTGCTATTCTTCCCACAATCCTCCTGCCATATTACTACAATTACCACTGATTATGATACTCCAAGCTGACCCCAAAAGAGGCCCTTGTTTCTGGATAAGAAAATCTTTAGCAGGTGTGGGGTAAGCAAGTCAAGGTCTACCGAGAGTTTAGGAAATTAAGTTTAACAATAAGGCCAATTTTACAACGGCCGGGCCACTGAGACGAGGAGGAAATTGCAACAATCTAATGTGATTTGCAGCATCCTCGGGTGATTGCTACTTGTTGACAGGCCTCCTAAAACGGACACCTGCGAACGCTCGAGGGTTAAATCCTCGGAGTGGACGGCGCGGGCCGTGAGAATCTCAAATGAGCGTTTAGAGTCATTTACAAAGATTAGATCACGATAAAGCTGTACAAGATGGATTTGAAGGGGAAAAAAACAAGCTGGATATACACTAAAGCCCAAATGAAGGTGAATAAACATCTCACTATGGATGAAACATGTCGCTAGCCGAGAAAAAGACAACACAAACAACATCATTATGTCAGGCAGGCTTGAATTCAATGGCTGACCGCTTTTAATTGTAGCCGTGACATCAATTATGCAAATGAGAACAATAAACAAACTAACTCGAGCGTCACTAGATCAAATAAACAAACAAAATCATCAAATATTGGCTTCAGCACATGTAATACATGTAATCAAAGCCCACTTGGGTATCCGTAAACTATTAATTCCTTCTCATACAGTTTTCGAATTTGCTTGTGGAGTCAAAAAAGAAAGTGTCTTTTTAATCTATCGATGCAAGGGCTGATGGGACTTGAGTAAAGGGCTCAGCCAGTGATGTGGGATCACGAAGGTGACATGCAATAATCATTTTTGACATTCAGTAAATCCGAGCCTGCTAATCTGCTTCATGATTAATCTGGGCTGCCCAGGAAAGTGTGTGTGTGTGTGTGTGTGTGTGTGTGTGTGTGTGTGTATAGCAGGTGGAGGTCATCCACCGAGGCGCCATCTGCTGGTCAAATTAACTACTGGAGAACTTTAAAAAGATCAAAAGACTGTTATTTACTCACACTTGTGTTGTTCCAAACATGTATGACTTACTTTCTTCTGTAGAACATAAAAGAAGATATTCTGATGAATGTTTAAGCTGCTCTTTTCCATATAATGAAAGCATATAGTGATCAGCTCCAAAAAAGTGCCGTTACGTTAGTCCATACAATGTTTGCATCATATTACAAGTCTCCCAAACTCTACGATAGATTTAAGCAAAAAATTTGGTCCTTAACATAGTAAATCTGAAATCTCATTTGTACTTCCACATATTTGAACTTGACATGAATCTTTAATTATGACATTATTTGCTTTAAAAAAGAAAAACATACGTTTTGGCTTATTTTCCAAGACCTGAAACACATCTCACAAGTCATAGGGACAACATGACAAATGGCAGAAGTCCTCACATTTAACATGTGTATTATGGCAAAACAACATGTTTAATTACGTCTTTAATACACATATTGCATACAAAGACTTGAAATATATCGCACAAATCATATGGCCAACTTTTCAATGCCTTTTTGCCGATTCTTGACCTTGGCATGCCCTGATGACAATTCTTGGAAAGGAGCAGCATGAACATTTGTTGAAACATCTCTTTTGGTGATCCACGAAACAAAAAAAAGTCTTATGGATTTTGGAACATCAACATATGACTTTCGCACTATATTCCAAGTCTCAGA